>NW_015169814.1:289201-303939 GCF_001447785.1 Gekko japonicus | reverse complement strand
GATAAAAGGAAGTCCTTCTTCACCCAAAGACTGATTAACACGTGGAATTCATTGCCACAGGAGGTGGCGGCGGCGGCGGCTGCAAGCATGGACAGCTTCAAAAGGGAATTAGATAAGCATATGGAGCAGAGGTCCATCAGTGGCTATTAGCCACAAGGTATAGATAGGGATTCTGGGGCAAGTGATGCTCTGTCATCTTGGTGTTTGGGGGGCGGGCAACAGTGGGAGGGCTTCTAATGTCCTGGCCCCACTGCTGGACCTCCTGATGGCACTGGTATTTCTGGCCACTGTGTGATCCAGAGTGTTGGACTGGATGGGCCTTTGGCCTCATCCAACATTGGTGTCTCTTATGTTCTTATGTTAACAGTAGCAGCAGCACTGGAAAATTCCTGGAGATATGGGGGTAGAGCCTGGGGTAGGGGGTGAGAAGGGGAGGGGCCTCCGTGGGGTACAAGACCATACAGTCCACGATCCAAAGCTGCCATTTTCTCCAGGGGATCTGGTCTCGATAGTCTATTGCACCTGTTATGCTTCACTTTGGTCATGTGCAGAAGATTCTTTTTTAAATTAAACAGAACATGATGAAGGACATGGTGGGGGGTTTTTTGGACAGATGAAGACTGTAAAATATTTGCCATTTCTATTTCCATGTTTTAAACATCACGATATTATGGTATTTCACTTTTGCAGTTGGGATAGAAATGTGGTGAGTGGGGAGGGGCAAGAGGCTCTTTAGGGGACGGTTGTGGATATGGTTGGATGGGGGGATATGTTTGCCAGATCCAGGTTGGAAAACTCCTGGAGATTTGGGGATGGAGCCTGGGGAGGACAGGGACCTCAGTGGGGTACAAGGTCACAGAGTCCACCCTCCAGAGAATCCATGTTCTCCAGGGGAACTGACCTCTCTAGTCTGGAGATGAGGTGTAATTCCAGGTCCCACCTGGAGGCTGACATTTCTAGTTGGGGATTTTCCATCGCCCCGTTGCTAAACTGGAGAACTCCTGCATACTTCTTTTTTTATATATATGCTGGAATCCATTGCAGCAGTCATGTGACAATTCTAAGAGTGCCTCAAACTCTATAGATGCTGGGTGTTTGGCAGCATGGTCCCCAGCTCCCTGAAGCCACAAAGAGATGGATGACCTGAATAATTGCGGGGTTCTTCACAATGCTGTGACCAGCCAGTGTGACTGATGCACAGAGTAATGAATCGCCCTCTGGCTTTGTGTTCTCACTGCCAGTTCAGACTGCAGAGCTTCATGGGTTGGGTCTGACCCGCCAGCAGTGCCCTGCTTCCATTCCAGCCTAGCCTTCCCTATGTTGCATTAGCCATCCTCGTGCCAAGAGATCTTTATGTGGGAGTATAAGCTTTTCACTTTTACGCCCCCAAGATTGTGTTCGAGGGGGCTCTCTTCAAAGAAGCCATCAGAGGCCAAATTTGCTTTCAGCAGAATAATTAATATAATTTCAGAAATGCGTTTATGAATTACTTACACCAACTCAGCAATCGGTTTGACCATATTATTATTATTACTTAAAAAAAACAAAAACAGTTATTGTAGGAAAAGTTCTCTCCCGTTCCCATATTAACTTCCTTGCAGAATAATTGTTTAAAAAAGGATCCCAGGTTTTCAGCTTCCATTTTTGTAGAGCTTGCCAGCTCTGGGTTGGGAAATCCCTGGAGATTTGGAGGGTGGAGCCTGTGGAGGGTGGGGTTTGGAGAGGGGAGGGGCTTCGATGGAGTATAAGGCCACGGAGTCCACCTTCCAAAGCGGCCATTTTCTCCAGGTGAACCGATCCCTGTTGCTTGAAGATCAGTTGTAATCCTAGGAGATCTCCAGCCACCACCTGGAGGTTGGCAAGCCGACATTTTATGTCCCCTGCACCAAAACCGGTAGATGACGGAACAAGGAGGGAACGGCCTCCTTGAGGAGGTCAGGAAGTCTCCCACTCTCCGGGCTTTCCACAAACTATGGAATAACGGAATTATTCACGAGGGCTTTTTATACAGGCAAACAGAAGAAGAAGAGAAGAGATTGGATGTATACCCCACCCTTCACTACCCAAAGGAGTCTCAGAGTGGCTTACAATCTCCTCCCCCTCCCCATAACAGACACCCTGTGAGGTCGGTGGGGCGAAGAGAGCTCTTTCGAGAACTGCCCGTGAGAGAACAGCTCTGAGAGAACTCGTGACTGACCCAAGGTCACACCAGCAGCTGCATGTGGAGGAGGAGTGGGGAATCAAACCCTGGTTCTCCCAGATTAGAGCCCGCGCTCCTAACCACCACACCAAACTGGCTGTCAGGACTGTACTGTAATGACTTGGTCAGAAAGTTGCATTGGTAAAGGGACAGGGATTGTGATCTATGCCACTGTATTGATAGCTAACACTGTAAATATGCTCCAGACAAGGTATTTCCCCACACCACTTAACGTATCATGTTTAAAAGCTCAAGCTCTGTTTCAGCTCTGTTTGAGATTTCTGTCCGTTCTCAGATTTCTGTCGTCCAAACCCTACTGTAGGGGTCACCAACCTCTTTGGGGCCTGTGGGCACCTTTGGAATTCTGACACAGGCCGGTGGGCACAGTCAAAGAATGTCAGGGATGAAGATTATACGGAAGTCTAATAGGAACGCTTCAATGTTACAGGCCGGAGCTCTGTTTGACAGGCGAAGAGAGCTCTTTCGAGAACTGCCCGTGAGAGAACAGCTCTGAGAGAACTCGTGACTGACCCAAGGTCACACCAGCAGCTGCATGCGAGGAGGAGTGGGGAATCAAACCCTGGTTCTCCCAGATTAGAGCCCGCGCTCCTAACCACCACACCAAACTGGCTGTCAGGACTGTACTGTAATGACTTGGTCAGAAAGTTGCATTGGTAAAGGGACAGGGATTGTGATCTATGCCACTGTATTGATAGCTAACACTGTAAATATGCTCCAGACAAGGTATTTCCCCACACCACTTAACGTATCATGTTTAAAAGCTCAAGCTCTGTTTCAGCTCTGTTTGAGATTTCTGTCCGTTCTCAGATTTCTGTCGTCCAAACCCTACTGTAGGGGTCACCAACCTCTTTGGGGCCTGTGGGCACCTTTGGAATTCTGACACAGGCCGGTGGGCACAGTCACAGAAGTGGCTGCCCACAGCAGGCGGAGCCAGCCACAGAATGTCAGGGATGAAGATGATACGGAAGTCTAATAGGAACTCTTAAATGTTACAGGCCGGAGCTCTGTTTGACAGGATGCCATTTAACCAGCACAGCCAATCAGAAGCCCTGCTGGGAAAAAGCCGCACCTAGCCCTGCCCACTCTCTAAAAGCACTTGGCAGGTGCCCAGTGTTGGAATATGCAAGGTCTATAGTGCAGCCTTATGAAGAAGATCTGAAGATCACCCTACAGGGGGACAGCTGAAGGACTGGTAGTTAGCACAGCTAGACTAGGGACTGCCCACAATTTCAAATTATGTCCTTGCTCTCTCCTGATTGGCTCTTCTGGAGACTTCCTGCTCCTGCAGAGCTTCCTTCGGGTTGTTGTTCCTCCTTCAGCAGTTAGGTTGGACAGTTAAGGCTCTCTCTCTCTCTTCTATGCTCTATCAAAGTTTGTTCTTCTTTAATAAACCTACTTATTTTTCTCTGAACAGTCAGTGCTCCACTTCCTTTGCATATTTAATCTCTGCCAACACCAAAAAGGTGCCTCCCACGGGCATCACACTGGGGAACCCCTGCCCCATCGTATTGCTCAGTGGACTTGTTGATTGTACTTGACTTACACTATGGAATCCACCTTGTGTCTCAATGAGAAAGGTGGACTATAGCTAACCAAATTTTAAAAAAATACCCAAATGTGTAGTGTATGATTTACTGGACAGAGGCAGATAGGGCTTTTCTGGATGCTTTGTATTGAACAACTTGAAAACATGGATGTCTGCTAGGGATGCCAGCCTCCAGGTGGGACCTAAGGCTCCCCCAAAATTGCAGCTCATCCCCAGACATCAGAGATCGGTTCCCCTGGAGAAAATGGATGCTTTGGAGGGTGGACTCTATGGCCTTGTACCCCACTGCAGTCCCTGTCCTCCCTAGGCTCCACCCCCAGAACTTCAGGAGTCTCCCAATCTGGATCTGGTCACCCTACCCTCTCATCCCCTGCTGGTGGCTAGGGGAGACCTGGCAACCCTATTTCGCAGAGATCCCACGTATCGATTTTTCACACTGTCTCGTTGTGGCCCTTAGGGAGGCCAACTCCAGACTGGGAAATTCTTAGAGATTTGGGAGTGCATCCTGAGGAGCACGGGGTTTCAGGTGGGGAAGGACCTCGATGGGGTATAATTCCACAGAGTTCACTCTCTGAGACAGCCATTTTCTCCAGGGGAACGGCACATGGGCTTCCCCTATATGTGTGGGTCCACCTCCTGCAGCACCTATTTTGTGGTTGGCCCCACCTCCTGTGGCAGGCATTTTAGCTTTGCCTCCACTACATGGCGTCAGATCTCCAAATGTGCCTGTGGGCTCAAAAAGGTTGGGGACCCCTGCTCTGTGGGGTAATATCCCACTGAGGTCCCTCCCCTCCCCAGATTCTGCCCTTCCCAGGCTGTGGCCCCAGATCTCCAGGACTAGGTGGCAACGCTGACTGCCAATAGTTGTCCTTTCTTCCTCAAGAATTCCCCACAGTGTTCCTAAAATGTCTTGTTCACTCTCAATTGATTGGTGTCCCCACACCCTGGAAAAGGTCAACGTGTGATGAGAGCAGCTGACTTTTTGTTTCCCCTACCAATCTCTTAGGGGCTGCAGTGGCCCAAGCGGTTAAGATGCTGAACTGCAGACCAGAAGATTGGTAGTTCAGCAGTTCGAGACCCGAGTGCCGCATGGCGGAGTGAGCTCCCGTCTCTGGCCCCAGCTCCTGCAAACCTAGCAGTTCGAAAGCAAGAAATTGCAAGTAGATAAATAGGTACCGCTTCGGTGGGAAGGTAACAGCATTCCGTGTGCCTTGGCGTCTAGTCATGCCAGCCACATGACCATGGAGACATCTTCGGACAGCGCTGGCTCTTCGGCTTGGGAACGGAGATGAGCACCGCATCCCTAGAGTCAGATTTGACTGGCTTTCGAGCAAGGGAAACCTTTACCAATCTCCTGCCTGACTCTGCAGAGACCTTCAGGCTGCAGTAAAATGTGCAGTTTGATCGGGTGTGGCCCCACCTCTAATTGATCCTGGGTTTTTTTGGTAACAGATAATTTTGTTCAGACTCACCCCTTTAATACTCTTCAAAGCACTTTCACTCTGTCCTTGAGAAATCAGATGCAACAGCCGGGGAGTGGGGCAATTGGCCATTTTTTTTAGTTTGTTCTTCCAGCATGCGCACAAGTGCTGATGAGCCTGCTGGGATATGTAGTTCACTGCCATCCTCCCTCTCAAATCTTTTCAATAAACCTCTTCCCAAAGCACAGAAAAAAGCTGAAGTACAGAGGCATCTTTCGTCAAAATTTTTTATAAAGAAAACACAATTTTGAGAAACTTCTGTGGGAGAGGGAGAGAGAGAGGTGCAAATATGCAGTTATGCACATATCGCTAACTAGTTAAAAAAAAAGGCAGATGGAAAACAAGAGACCAGTCAGACCTGCCTGATGGCTTGGGTGCGCAACAGAGTGATCAGACAACAGGAAATCCGGTTTGAAACCAGCTCAGCCCAAAAGGACCAGACTTTCACAGATATCAAAGAAACACACAGTAAAGGAGGGGGGCGGGATGCAGATGACTGGGGCACAACAGACAGATGTTGTTGTCTGATTGTGCATTTTAAATCCACAAGGGAACAGCAACGGATCAAACTGCACATCTGACCGCTGTCCCAGTCCGCCATGCTCTTGGAGGATGCTTTCTGAACCTTGGTCACTATAGCAGTTTGCCTTTCTGAGGGGTGGCCAAAGATGTCATCTCACCTCAAGTGCAAGGGATGTAAAAAGAGAGCGACCACCTAGCAGAGTGTTGATTTTGAGTTTTGGAAAGCAGATGTTGCCATGGGATTTGTCCTCCTTTCCTGAGCCCTTGAAGTCCTCTACCTGTACCTTTAATAAATAAATAATTTATCTTGGTCTGTAGGATTCTAAGCCAATAGAGGCGGGGTTTGGCAATATCCAGGGGTCATTTCCTGCAGGAGCGCACAGGAGTGGAGCTCCGGCAGTAAAGAGCCCAGGGGCGGGCACGTGCAACAAGGCCCACCCCCTGCTCCCAGCAACCCTCAGTCAGAGCAAGAAGCAGCCAGGTATGTTGCAGAGCTCCCCTCGGCCCCCCGGTCCAAAACAGTCCAGTGGCACCTTTAAGACCAAGTTTTATTCAGGTACAAGCTCTCCCTCCTCTGCGAGGACAGATATTGCCCCCAATAGCTAGCAACCCAAAACAGTCCAGTGGAGCCTGAGTGGTGGGTGTTGCCTTCTGACACACTTTCGGGTGTGTGCCACATGCAAATAAGTTATGCTAATGAGTTATGCTAATGAGCTCCTGCACCTCTTTTTCTACGAAATGACCCCTGACAATATCCTTTGGACAAAATAATGCCAGAATGTCCAGATGCAAATATGTATGACTGGAGAGAAGAAGGGTTGCCAACGCCAGGTTGGGAAATTCCTGGGGATCTGGGGGTGGAGCCTGGAGAGGGGGGTGTCTGGGGAGAGGAGGGGCCTCAGCAAGGCAGAATGTCATGGAGTCCACCCTCCAAAGCAGCCATTTTCTGCAGGGGAACTGATCTCTGAAGTCTGGAGATCACTTGTGATTCTGGGAGATCTCCAGGCCCCACCTGAAGATTGGCAACCCAAAAAAGAAGTCATGAACGAGTTGCTGCAGAGGTATGAATTACATTCATTCTGGCAATGGGTGGTACTGGGGGAAAAGTTCCTGCTTCACCAAACCTGTTCTGGAAGCCCATTTACCACATGGGGGGACAGCAAGGACGTAAAACAGCAACTAAGTGGCAGAATATATCCATTCCCGAAACGGATGGAGCAGTTTTCTTCGTTATAAATATGCTGCTTTGAAAACATTGTTTTGTTGACTGCATTTTCTTGAGACTCAGTGATGCTGTTAAGAACTCATATTAAGTTTATAGTCTGAGACTTTTTCCCCTCTCAGCTTCTCAATTTTGCATACAATTGAGCATCCCCCATTTTCATGGGCTTTTAATTTATCATCCATGCCTCTGTCTGTCTGGCATAAGCGGCTTAAGGTGCCAGCTTTTCTCTGGATATTGTTTTCTGTTTTATTTGTTCCTTGTTGTAAATGTGTATTCAGGAGAGGACCTTGGATTACATTACCCATTAGCCCCAGTTATACATTACAGAACACAGATTCAGGTGGGTAGCCATGTTGGTCTGAAGCAACAGAGCGAAGTTTGAGTCTGGGGCACCTTTAGGACCAACAAAGTTTCATTCCGGTATAAGCTTTCACATGCATGTACACTTCATCAGATACCTGATCTGATGAAGTGTGAATGAACATGAAGAAGAGAAGAAGAAGAGATTGGATTTATACCCCGCCTTTCACTCGGAGTCTCAGAGCAGCTTACAAACTCCTTTCCCTTCCCCTCCCTACAACAGACACCCTGTGAGGTGGGTGGGGCTGAGAGAGCTCTTTCAAGAACTGCCCTTTCAAGGACAGCTCTGACAGAATGATGGCTTGCCCAAGGTCATCCAGCAGCTGCGAGTGGAGGAGTGGGGAATCAAACCCGGCTCTCCCAGATTAGAATCCACGCACTTAACCACGACACCAAATTCATACCCAGAATTAAATTTTGTTGGTATTACAGAATACAGGTTTTCATAGTCCCCTGTTCTCTGATCAATAGAACGTTCCTGGGGCAATGCTTTTTAAAGGGTCAGTTTTCATGTGACAAAAGAGTACGGAAGGATGTATCAGCTGAGGCAGGGACTGCTGAGAACATCCAGGAAAATATTCCCTCTTCTATTTGGTTAGATGCTTGGTTAGAACAAGATGCTTGGTTAGAACAGGTATGCTCCTCCTACTGTCTCCAGTGGAAACCTGAGCCTCTGAATTTTTGTGTCCCCAATTCCCCTCATCCACTTAACCTGGATATCCCAAGCTAGCCTGATCTTGTTAGTTCTCAGAAGCTAAGCAGGGTGGGCCCCGGTTAGTACTTGGGTGGGAGACCACCAAGGAAGTTTAGGGTTCCTGCTCATCTCCGTTTCAAAGCCGAAGAGCCAGCGCTGTCCGAAGACGTTTCCGTGGTCATGTGGCCGGCATGACTAAACACCAAGGCGCACGGAACGCTGTTACCTTCCCACCGAAGTGGTCCCTATTTATCTACTTGCAATTTCTTGCTTTCGAACTGCTAGGTTGGCAGGAGCTGGAACTAGAGACGGGAGCTCACTCCGTCATGCAGCACCCGGGTCTCAAACTGCTGAACTACTGACCTTCCACAGCCTGCAGTTCAGCGTCTTAACCACTTGAGCCACCGCAGCTCCTTATGTAGAGGTAAGCAATGGCAAACCGCCTCTGTACTTCTCTTGCCTTGGAAGCCAGGTCCCTGAACAACCCGTGAGCTGTTTGCGGCACTGCAGGGAGGGGTAAGAGCAGAGAGCAGCCATGGATTCTCCTCCCCTCCTTTGCCAGGCAGAAGGGGCAGGTCCGAGTCAAGCGCGGGAAGCTGGAACCCACCGGATGGGGCACTGACCCTATGAGCTGGCTTGGAGGGGATTTAGTGGGTGGGGGCGCCTGCTGGCTATTTAGGACACCACACCACCTGAGATCACCATCTTTATCTGTTGGACAGCTTGGCCCACCCTCCCAGCCCTTTAGATAGGTATTTTTATAGGGTTTGCATGCGTTTTTGTATATTTGTTTTCTTGTCGCAACTTGGTGGTGTCAGCATGGGGCTGGATCCATTGTCAGGAAAACGGCCTGCGTGCCCATTTCCTGAGTGTGGGGGATCCCTTAAGAGATCTTGGCGTGAGGGGCGACTGATAATCCCAGCCCGGGGGCGTGTCCGGGGAATTACCCTCACGCCCAAGTGGCAGGGGAGACCACCTCTGGGCTTCTGCCCTAGTGGGATCTGAAACCTGCCATCCCAAAGTGACCAATGGGGCATCGACTGATGGGCAAATCAGTCGAGGGGTAGGGTCCTTGCCCCATGTTGTGCCAAGGCTTACTACAGCTGTAAGCAATAAAGTTGTGGCCAATTTTCATCCACTCTTTCTGAGGAAAAGGTTGTATGTGTGTTATTTCAACTAGGGAATAAACATTGAAGTAGTATAGAAAGGGTGTGTTTTAGCAGAACTTTCATCCTGGGTGCTCACCTCGGCCCTTCACCTAGGTGCTGGAGCCGCAAACCACATATGGTTTGCCTGTGTGCGATAGAGTGATATCCTAATTGTTGTGCTGGTGGAAAGTGCCACGAAATCACAGCTGACTTAGGGCCACCCTGTAGGGTTTTCAAGGCAAGAGACATAATAGAAGTGGTAGAAAACAGGAAGAGTCCAGTAGCCCCTTAAAGAAGAAGAAGAGATTGGATTTATACCCCACCCTTCACTCAGAGCGGCTTACAAACTCCTTTCCCTTCCCCTCCCCACAACAGACACCCTTGGGAACAGAGGGTGTGGTTATGAGTAAAGGCCCCAAAGTTCTGATATAATAAAGGAGAAAAATATACTGGACTCACTCATTCTTGTGGCAGCCTGTTAATCCTTTTTATTGGGATGCCAGAAAGTCACTATAATAATCTTTTGGCATCTATCCACCAATGAATATTTTGTGAAAAATCCTCCTTTTGATTTATTGTTTGCCTGTTATGCAACTGCTGAAGTGAAAAATAGACTTTTCATTGTTTAGGCTTGGTATCAAGTGACTGCAACGCTGATTCTCTCAGGTGAGGTAGGAAAAAGAAAACGTTCTTGGTAATTTCTGTAGTATGATCACAGTACCAATCAGGAGGAAATGTATTACCAAGGCTTTGAATTATACATGTTTGGACTAATCTCTCATAAAGAATTTGGTACTTGATTATATTTTAGCCTTTCAATTATCTTTGTTTTCGGGGAAGGTTACCCTAAAGATTTTTGAAAGTTAATATTAAAGTATTCATGGTACATTAAAATTCAGGAGCATTTGGATGGCATTTTATGAAATGTCTTCGGAGATCATTTGAAGCTATTCATGGAATCCTCGGAAATGCACAAGCCGCGTTAGACGGCATTTCTTGACTAAATTAGTAATAGCTTGATTCAGAGAACTGGTGTGCTTGAAAATAAGGATGGCACATACGTCCGCATCATAGGAAGGTACAGTGGTGCAGTGATTCTGTGCCATCTTGGTACTGGTTCCTGGGGATGATACCCAGCAGTGCCTTAAGGGTCAAGACATTAATTGTGCAGTCCGATGCGCAGTTACCCCTTCTAAATCCACTGAATGTTTAGGATGGCACTGTTAGAATAGACAGTCATTTTCAGTCATCTAAATTCTTAGCTCGTCATATTCTAAAGGCTCAAGGCAGGTATTAAATGAGGACAGGAAGCGGCATAAAATACTGGAAAATAATAGTAGGAGAGCCAGATTTGAGTCCAGTAGCATGTCAGAGATCAAAACAATTTTTCGGAGGAAAAGCTTTCGGGAGTCAGTGCTTGCTTCATCAGATACAAAGCGTTGACTCTCAAAGGCTTCCACTCCAAGAATCTCCGTGGTCTCTAAGGAGCTACTTGGCTTGAATCCAGCTCCTCCACTGAAGACCAACGTGGCTGCCTCTGGAACGAGTCAGTCACAGTGTTTCAGAAGGGTGGTTTTAAATAGTATAAATTATTTAGCACCTCTTCCCCTCCCTTCAGAAACAAATGAGGAGACCACCAGTATTCAGACCTGAAGTATGGCTCTCTCTGCATTACCGTGTAGGGCACAGGAGCCCTTTCTTGCATTATACCAGACAGGCGAGGAGTCATTATCTAGCTTTATCTTACAACTCTGCCTCAGTTGTAGTTCTAATCTGTGTAAGGGAATTAAAAGATGTTCTGTCTGTTTGTGGATCAAGTCACTATAAAAGTTATAACTGCTGATTTGAATTAAGCCCTGGTAGAAGAAAGATCCAAAGACCCAGTGGAAATTCCTGGAGACCTGGGGGTAGAATTTGTGTAGGGTGGGATTTGGGGAGGGGAGGGTCCTCAGCAGCGTATGATACCATAGAGCAGGGGTGTCAAACATGCAGGCCTGGGGCCAGATCATGCCCCCGGAGGGCTTCTATCAGGCCCGCAGTGGAACTGGCTGTCTTCTGCTTCTTTTTCCAGTTCTGCTGCTGCTGCATCATCATAGGTTTGCAGCTTACAGATACACACCTGAACAGCATACTCAAGATTGCAACAACACAGACATTTTGATGCAATAATTCAGAGCAAGAGGTGTCAGTTATCAGACACTGTTAAATAAACAAAGGTCTCGGTCACACGTGCCAGGAAACCCGGGGGGGGGGGGGGCTGTTTTTTCCAGCACTCGGTCACACGTGCCAGGAAACGCGGGGGGGGGGGGGGCTGGCTTTTTGCGCCAGCACAGTGTGTCCCGCTGCAAACGCGATCAGATGCGACGGCAGTTTCCTTCCTCGGCGCACGTTCCCGGCGTGCTCCAACGATGCAAGAGGAGCACACTGGAGCGATCACACAAAGAGAGTCCGTCAGTGGCCCGTCGCAAGCCGTTTGCTAGTGGACTTTACGAGGTACCTTTTTACTCCACATCTTCGGACGGCTCCAACAGGTGCGCTACGCTGGCCAGATGTTGCTTTGTGATCACACCCTTATAATGCGCCTGGCATTCGTGCTGCTCCCGCAGCAACTCCTGCATCTGATCAGGGCCTAAATATTGCAAGAGTGCTAATGTTTTGAGCATGTTTTTTTTAAGTAAAAAAACCCGCTTTATGTTTGTGTCCTTTATAAAGTTTATGTCTCCGCTACCTGGCATTACATTTTATGACACACACGGCCCAGCCCAACAAGGTCTCCTTTATGTCAGATCCGGCCCTCATAACAAATGAGTTCGACACCCCTGCCTTAGAGTCTATCCTCAAAGCAGCCATTTTTTCCAGGGGAACTGATCTGTTGCCTGGAGATGAGTTTTCATTCTGGGAGATCTCCAGTCCCTCATCTGGAGGTAGGCACCCCGGCTTGGGACCAGGGTATCTCAAGGACCATCTTCTCCCATACATTCCCGCCTGAGAATTAGGATTGCATGGAGAAACCCTCCTTCCAGTCACACTAATCAAAGAAGCTCATTTCGTGGGTACCTGAGAGCGGGCCTTTTCAGTGGCGGCCCCACCATTATGGAACAGCCTCCCCAGGGGAGGTACCCTTGCCCCCCGCCCCGCTTTCGATCTTTAGGAGGCAGCTGAAGACAGTTTCATTTAGGATTACTTTTGATTAACACAGTCCTACATTGTGGTTTTAAATTTTGATTTTATGTATTTTTAGCTGTTGTAGCTTTTCCGGGTTGTATGGCCGTGGTCTTGGCATTGTAGTACCTGATGTTCTGCCAGCAGCTGTGACTGGCATCCTCAGAGGTAAAACACAGATCTTAGAACAGCATACAGATAAGATTAGAATTTCAACAGCCAATCCATATGCAAAAGAACCTCTTCAGGAAAGCTCCTCCATTAGCATGTTCATAGCCTGGGGAACTCCTACAAGATAATGACTCAGCCCTACCCCACCTTCCTGAGTAGATATAAATTACCTGCCTACCATTTTTCTTCTCACCTTGACACAGGGAGTACTCCATCTTTCTGTGTTATACCTCTGAGGATGCCAGTCACAGCTGCTGGTGAAACATCAGGTCCTACAATGCCAAGACCACTCCGGCCGTGAAAGCCTTCGACAACATATTTATGTATTTTATTTGTACTGTAAGATGCCTTAATCTCCGTAAGGAAGAAAGGTGGGTAATAAAAGTTTTAAATAAATAAATATGGTATATTGTGCTCTTAGGAGTCTTGTATCCACTCTGACTTCTTGATGAACTGCTAGCTTTCTATACTGATCTTTGATTTTTTCACCCAACAATGGTCTCGGAGAAGGGTTATGATGTCAGAGCTCTGAATAGTGCTTCATTAGGAATAACAGTTCACTTTAGAGGTATACATTTTTGTAATACACCTTGGTCACTTTGGATCAGCTGTGCTATACATCCCAGGAAGGATGGGATGTTAGGTTTCATGGACCATCATTATGACCCAGTTCCAGGGCATTGCCTAAGAGAGTCCATGACAAAGACCTTGAAAAACAGCTAGTGTGTGTACAACACTGTACAAATCCTTGAAATTTAATTTTGCTTTGTAGTAAGGTAATTAATTCTCATCAATCCATTCAAGAGAAGGCATTTTTTTAGCTGTAGGCACCTTCTGGAAGTCCAGGTACAATAACCAAAGTTAATTACCCGGTTGAAAATAATTCTGCTAGCCTGAATAGAAAGAGGGGGACTGGTTTTAATTTTCAATTTGCCAAGTATTAAAGCTTAATCAGTAAAGGTATAATGAGGAATTAGCTTAAAGTTCTTTGCAAAATGCAATGTTGTTCTTACGGATTAGTTTGTACTTGAAATGTCATCGTCAGCTAAGAGGGGATTGAAGGAGCAAAAAATTGGCCAATTATGTTTCTAGTCACATCAAAGATGCTTAATACGCTGGGTCTAACAGAGATCAAAATGAGAGCTAAGTCTTGTGTTTAGTAAAATATCGAGGCTAATGCTCCTCTTTACTGATACTTTCACACAGATAGAGTAAAGGCCGTTAGGACTTTTAAAAAAGTTCGAAATTGGCATGTTGTTTGATTGCGACCTGTGCTCGGTTCTTTCTTATATATGTATTGTTGTTGTTCAGTCGCACAGTCGAGTCCGACTCTTCGCGACCCCATTGACCAGATCACGCCAGGCCTTCCGGTCTTCCGCCGTCCTCTGAAGTTTGCTCAACTTCATGTTCATTGCATCGATGACACTGTCTAACCATCTCATCCTTTGCCGTCCCCGTCTTCTTTGAC
The DNA here is from genome assembly GCF_001447785.1 of Gekko japonicus. Taxonomy (NCBI): domain Eukaryota; kingdom Metazoa; phylum Chordata; class Lepidosauria; order Squamata; family Gekkonidae; genus Gekko; species Gekko japonicus. The sequence goes on along the minus strand of NW_015169814.1, from coordinate 289,941 downwards.
CTTCAGTCTTTCTCAGCATCAGGGTCTTCTCCAGTGAGTGCTCCCTTCTCATTTGGTGGCCAAATAATTTGAGCTTCAGTTTCATTATCTGGCCTTTCAGATAATGTATGCAAGACATAAAATATTCTTTTTAGTGTTGTTATTGCTTAGTTTTGTGCCCTGTGATTCATGGCATAGCAACCAAACATGAACGATCAGTACTATCTGGCCTGTCCCATTGTGGGACTTGTATCTGCATCCGTCTGCAGTACCCGATGTATTCTCTCTGCTGCAGCAGTGTGCATGTGTGTGTGTGTGTGTGTGGGACCATGACACTGCTGGTCAGCGGCACGTGGGTAAGTGATGAAGGGAGAGAGAATAAAAACACCAAATACCCTGCACATAGGGTTGCCAGGTCCTTCTTGGCAATCAGTGGGGGCCTGGGGGGGGGGAACCTACCAGCAGCAGGGGTAGGCTTAGGCCAGCATCAGAACAATATCACCAGCAAGGTGGGATGCTCTGATATCTGGACAAAGACACTATCATAGATGCCTTTTTAGTACAGAGCTTTTGCCCACATTTTAAGGCGTCACACACTCATCGACAACACCCTCTAAGCTGAGTTAGTGTGAGCTAGCACACAGTATTTTAGCCTCCGGCTCACACATTTTTAGCTTAGCTCAGGAAGGATGGCTCCAGAGCAAACTAATTCATGCAGCAGCCAAATCGCTCGCTCACAACTTTAATGCCAGTAGCTCACA
>NW_015169814.1:282646-289071 GCF_001447785.1 Gekko japonicus | reverse complement strand
CCCGCGTGGGTGGCCTGGGCCCCCCCCCCCCCGCCAGCAAGCCCCCCCCCCCGCTGGCCAGTTGATAGCAGTGGCAGCCCTGCCCCCGGAGTGAAACCATTTGCACAAGGTTTCGGAAAGCCAACAGGGAATTTTGAGGCATCTTGCAAAGGATTCCCAGAGTTGGTGGGGGAAGGTCGTGGATAAATAGCTGTCCCTGTGTCAATCCCAGCATGTGTATCAGGGCCCCCAGAGTCGATCACAGATTCCATGCAGGCTTGTGTTAACCCAGGCGGTGTCTCAAGTATTCTGTTCATAAGCCTTTTAGGGCTTCGAAGGTCAAAAACCATCCCTTTGAGTTGCAAAAATAAAATAATGCAGTCATCAAACTATCTACCATTAACAAAACAACATGAAAATCTTCAGACACAAATGATGCCTTACGCTAGTTTTTTTTTCCAGACAAGGATACACACGTTGAATGAATGTCAGAGCTACTGATTGCCTGTGCAAAGAAGAATCAAGTGTACACTGCACAGAGATGTTATGTGCATTCACTATAAGACATGCACAGGGCTAGTCTCCCTCTAACTGTGGGCGATTCGGCATTGGCTCCATTGGAACAGAAATCCACCTCTGTATTGCTTGCCACTTTCACTTTCTTTGATCATCGGACTTTATGGTACCTTCTGCATAGATTTATGGCCATATCAGGGGTGACTTTGCAGTCAGTACAGTGCTTGAATGTGGTTTTGAGCTGCACCTTTCCCTCAGTGTTGAGAAAATGTGTCTTGGAGGTCTCACATTTCCCTATGTGAGGAAGGTCAGATTTGCTTTGCTTCAGTTGAGCTTTGCTTGAGCAGAATTCTGTTAGAAGCCTCCCTGCAGTGGTTTCGAAAAGACTGGCCTTCCCTTTAGACTGGAACACTGGGGTTTTAAATATTTTTAAGAAAGCTTCAGTAGAAATGAGTGGCTATGCAATGGTTTGAATTAAATTGTTTCAGCTAGCTGGGTCTGGAAGATGAAGGGGACGTCTGATCTGGAATCTCCAGCGCTAGCCCAATCTTGTCAGGCCTCACCTAAGCAGGGTTGGCCCTGGTGAGAACTTGGAGGAGAGACCACCAAGAAAACACAAGTTTGCTATGCAGAGGCAGGCGATGGCAAAACATCTGTTAGTCTCTTGCCTTGAAAACCACATGGGGTTGCCGTGAGTCAGCTGCAACTTGACAGAACTTTGGTGATTAGGGCTGCCAGGTGCCTGGGGAGAGGGAGTTGCCTGCTCAAAGGTCTGCTGACCCGCCGGCCCGGATCCAGCTGGCAAGGGGAACCCCACCCTCAAGTGTCCAGATTGGGCCGACGTGCCCGGTGCAATGACGTCACCCGAAGGTGACATCATTGTGCTGGGCATGTCACGGGGGGACACTCTAGCATTCGTCCTGAAAACTCTATGGTATCCCAGGGCAGGTGGTTTCCCCCCCTCTAAAAGCAGGTAAGGGACCTGGCAACCCTATTGGTGGTGGAAAGTACCTTCAAGTCACAGCTGACTTATGGCAACTCTGTAGGGTTTTCAAGGCAAGAGACGTTCAGAGATGGTTTGCCGATGCCTACCTCTGCGTGGCCACCCTGGACTTCCATTCAAATACTAACCAGGTCCAACCCTACGTAGCTTCCATTGCAAAGGTGTCACTGGATATTTATAGTTAGGTATGCTGGAACTAGCTCCTATAACGAGAATCTGTTACCTGCTCCTTTTACCCTCAGTTATTCCAACAGCGTTCCGTGCGCCTTGGTGTTTAGTCATGCCGGCCACATGACCACGGAAACGTCTTTGGACAGCGCTGGCTCTTTGGCTTTGAAATGGAGATGAGCACCGCAACCCTAGAGTCGGACTCTTCTGACTTTCGAACAAGGGAACCTTTACCTTATTCCAACATTAAAGAATGTTCATAGTCTTTACCACCCTACAGCTAAAATTCTGTTTGAAGCGACTTTGGCGGAACTCCTGTAACTTAGAATGGTCTCACCTGGATTAGTGTTTTGCCATTTAATATTTCAGAAAGTAACCAATGTATACACGTTTTTAAAAAGAAATGATTGTGGGCACAAAGTGTAATTCTCTAATGTGCCCGCTCGCTGTGCATATATTGTACATAAACTGCCATGTAATCTCCATACTTTAACACCAACATATCCTTATTGACTCAAAATAAATGCTACTTGATGATGAGCACCAGGAAGCACTTTATAGCTTATTTTCTAAGATTAAGGGCTCCCCAAAGGTACACTGAAATGCTAAACTATAATACTTTATGTGGAGTTAGAATAGCATATCACAACAATAAAGTGTGAATTAAACATCATTTGGAACTTTTTCAATATCTCTGGAGCAGCATGTCTTATTTTCTGGCTGCTTCCACCATGCCCTTGCTGACAAATGTCTATCTTTTGTTTGGTTTGTGGGATGGAAAAGATACATTCTCAGCTTCAGTTTGGACTTTCGTAGCCAGGTAGACAGTATTCCATATCAGACATTACAGCTGCACAGTGCTCTTGTTATGATGTGTGGACGCCATTTTGAATGAACAGAGTCAAATCTGCATCTTGCCTTATTCACAGAAAGCAGTGGCTACCCATATCGAGAGCACTGCTAGGAGCACGTGCTCCCATTAGTGGACTCTCCGCACACATAGGTGTGATGTCTGAAAAAGAATTAAAGACGCACAGAAGTGGGGAATCCCAGTTCTCCTTGCCCATATGTACCTTCCACACAATACATTGTTTCATTAGCTGACCCAAGAAAAGGCAGTCCAACCCCAGAAAGGTATGCTCTATCTGATTGCCTTTCTCCAATCTCCACTCCTGCTTCAGTTTCTAGACCCCCTCCCCACAAGTACTAATGATTTCTGCGTGAAATGCCACTTCATCCCGGTAGGGAACCGATTCTCAACCGGGTTCTGTCTGAAATGACAGACCAGCACCCGGTTGAGAATCGGTTCCCTACCAGGAGAAAGCACCTGTCTGAAATTCCCCATTATCAGCTTCAGTTTGGACTTCCGTAGCCAGGTACACAGTATTCCATATCAGACATTACAGCTACAGTGCTCTTGTTATGATGTGTGGACGCCATTTTGAATGAACAGAGTCAAATCTGCATCTTGCCTTATTCACAGAAAGCAGTGGCTACCCATATCGAGAGCACTGCTAGGAGCACGTGCTCCCATTAGTGGACTCTCTGCACACATAGGTGTGATGTCTGGAAAAGAATTAAAGACGCACAGAAATGGGGAATCCCAGTTCTCCTTGCCCATATGTACCTTCCACACAATACATTGTTTCATTAGCTGACCCAAGAAAAGGCAGTCCAACCCCAGAAAGGTATGCTCTATCTGATTGCCTTTCTCCAATCTCCACTCCTGCTTCAGTTTCTAGACCCCCTCCCCACAAGTACTAATGATTTCTGCTAGGCTCCCTATAACCTTAGTTCCAAAATGATGACTTGACCTGCTGCTCTCACTGTCTGGCCTGCTGCTCTCTCTAAGCCTGCGATCACACACACTCAGGGGTCATTTTGTAGAAAAAGAGGTGCAGGAGCCCATTAGCATAACTTATTTGCATATACCACACACCCCTGACATCACTGGAAGTGTGTCAGAAGGCAACACCCACCGTTCAGGCTCCACGGAACTGTTCTGGATGGCTAGCTATGGGGGGGGGACGTGCAGATCTGCCCTCACAGAGCAGGGAGAGTTTGTACCTGAAGGCAGGTGGGGGGGGGCTCTGCAACTTACCTGGCTGCTTCTGACTCCTCGTGGTCCGACTGAGGGCTGCTGGGAGCAGGGGGCGGGGCTTGTTGTATGTGCCTGCCCCCTGGGCTCCTTACTGCCGGAGCTCCGCTCCTGTGCGCTCCCGCAGGAAATGACCCCTGCACACACTAAATAATCCACTTTCAATGCACTTTCCAACTGGATTTTTACTGTGTGAACTGGCGGAATCCAATTCGAAAGTGGACGGAAAATCGATTGAAAGTGGATTGCAAGCCTAAGCCTCTGAATCAAACTGGCACCTGACTTTCCATGTTGCATATGAGAAAATGCTCAATTGTTCCATACTGTAAGGGTTTATGCTACATAAACTCACATGTTAATAACTGTCAGTCTATTACATGGTCTTTATTCTCCTGAGGAAGTTGTGGGGGGGGGCAGATCCTACTGTTTCCACCCTACCTTAGAAACACCTAGAACAAAGTCTGAGTCTAATGGCACCTTTAAGACCAACAAAGTTTAATTCTGGGTATCCGGTTCCATGTGCATACACATGTCAGAATCGAGCTCTGCTGATTGGCATGTTGACTAATGTTTTCTTTTGTTTCTGTCTTTGTAGTTCGCTTTCGTTTTTTTGACCATTTGGTCACAACCCTTGCCAGCCATCTCTGCCATAAAGATTCTGAGGGATGGGGGGGGGGAGTAGGTGTGAATGCCATATATCTGTATGTGTCTATGCAGGTGTCAGGTTAGCTTTGCTGGTTACGACTTTCCCATGAGACCCAGCCCAAGAGAATCTCCTCTTTGAAGAAACACCTGTTCCTAGATAATAATCTTTGTAGTGTGGGGTAGTAGGCAGGGGGAGTGAAAGAGGGTGGGGAAGTGAATGCCCGCTGCATGACCATTGCATTATGGGACATTGATCTATTACCGATACAAGGCCTAACCCTTGATCTATTCCTTAGTCTGAGCAAGAGTTCTCTCTTGTGCACATCTAAATCCCTGTTTCTAATACAGCTTTCATGAAAAGACGATTAGGCTGAGAGTGGATTGACTCAAGGGTCTGACAGCACGCTCCTTTGGATATGAAGAAGTGTGCATGCACACAAATGCTTATACTCAGAATTAAACTTAGTTGGTCTTAAAGGTGTTACTGGACTCAAACTTTGTTCTGCCGCTTCAGACCAACATGGCTGCCCCACCTGGATCTATCTTATTAATGTTGTTGTTGTTCAGTCGCACAGTCGAGTCTGACTCTTTGCGACCCCACGGACCACATCATGCCAGGCCCTCCTGTCTTCTGTCTTATTAATACCTAGTTAGGTAAAGGTAAAGGTTCCCTTCCTCGAAAGCCAGTCGAATCCGACTCTAGGGTTGTGGTGCTCATCTCCGTTTCAAAGCCGAAGAGCCAGCGCTGTCCGAAGACGTTTCCGTTGTCATGTGGCCGGCATGACTAAACACCAAGGCGCACGGAACGCTGTTACCTTCCCACCGAAGCGGTACCTATTTATCTTCTTGCAGTGTCTTGCTTTCAAACTGCTAGGTTGGCAGGAGCTGGAACTAGAGATGGGAGCTCACTCCATCATGCGGCACACCCGGGTCTCGAACTGCTGAACTACCGACCTTCCACAGCCTGCAGTTCAGCGTCTTAACCACTTGAGCCACCGCAGCTCCAGTTACAGTACCTAGTTACAGTTCTGGAAATTGCAGTTTCAAAAGGCTACTGCTAAAGGTCCTGCTCGTAAAACTATATCCCCTCAGTTCCCTTGAGAGAAGGAACAACTGCTAAAGAAGTCCAACTCAATAGTTAGCTAATGTCCTTCAGCCCTGACTTGGGCAGTCCAGGCTCGCTCAGTCTCATAAGACTTTGGAAGCTAAGCAGAGTCAGCCCTGCTATCTCCAATGGAAACCTGAGCCCGTGAAATTTTGGATCCCCAATTCCAATTCCACCTACCCCACCTGATCTGGGTGACCCAGGCTAGCCCAATCTTGTCATAACTCAGCTTAGGGGGAACACTGACCACTTGAGCCACTGCAGCTCCAGTTACAGAAACTGGAAATTGCAGTTTCAAAAGGCTATTGCTAAAGGTCCTGCTCGTAAGACTATATCCCCTCAGTTCCCTCGAGAGAAGGAACAACTGCTAAAGAAGTCCAACTCAATAGTTAGCTAATGTCCTTCAGCCCTGACTTGGGCAGTCCAGGCTCGCTCAGTCTCATAGCAGGGTCAGCCCTGCTATCTCCAATGGAAACCTGAGCCCGTGAAATTTTGGATCCCCAATTCCACTTCCACCTACCCCACCTGATCTCAGAAGCTAAGCAGGGTCCTTTGATGGTCCAAGGAAGTCCAGGTTCACCACGCAAAAGCAGGCAGTTGGCAAACCACCTCTGAATGCCTCTTGCCTTGGAAACCCTGCAGTAGAGATGGGACTATAAAGATTTCCCCCTTTTTTGATTATTCATATTGCTCTGGTTTTTATAGATTTATTCTTAAGTGATATTTTATTAGGATGTTAGAAAGGCCTGTTATATAGAAGGCTTTCCTTTTGTAGGCCTGATATTGGGGAATTTCAGACAGGTGCTTTCTCCCGGTAGGGAACCGATTCTCAACCGGGTGCTGGTCTGTCATTTCAGACAGAACCCGGTTGAGAATCGGTTCCCTACCGGGATGAAGTGGCATTTCACACA
>NW_015169814.1:268393-282607 GCF_001447785.1 Gekko japonicus | reverse complement strand
TAGGAACCGGGAGGGAAGCGTTTTACCTGTCAACCGCTTCCGAGGAGGCTCCCGTTCCCTCTCCCGGTTCCGATACGCTTCTTTCCCGCCTTTTTTCAGCCGCGCGGGCTTTTTTTTTTTGGGGAACATTCGGCTTATATTGATATATCGATATAACGCTATACCGATCCCATTGGAATACATTGGAATACTGGTATATCGCTATAAGACGGACTTAAAAAAAAAAATGGGGAAACAAAGCGGTGCGTGTGTGAAACGCCGAACCGCTTCTGAATCGGCTCCTTTCCGGTAGGGGCAAGCCGTGTGTGGAACGGCAGCCCTCTACCGGTTCATCTGCAAACGGAAGACTCCCGGCTTGAAACCGGGAGAAGACGGGTAATGTGAAATTCCCCATTGTTAACTGACAACATAATAGGTACAAAGTTCATGAGTCTGTAGTTCTTAAGGGCAAAACCTTGCAATGTCTGGGTCAGAGACGATTTTAGTCTCGTATCAGTAATGAATACTTTTGCTTAGGATATGAAGAATCCTTGCCCATTATCATTTAGGTTAGGTTAAGTAAACACTTAGGTTTGACGTAGATATATGTTTCTTTACATCTGACAAATCAGAGGCTTATTACTCAAATTACCACTGTCTTTTGTAACCGATTATGCTCTTTCAATATTGTATTCTTGATGATGCCCGTCCATGTATAAAATATCATGTATTTCCTGAGTATTTTCAGAATATGTTCAAGAAGAAGATGAAGAAGAAAAAGAAGAAATTTGTCAATGTTTGATGAGTTATCTGGTCTAATTGTTTTCCTGTTAATTGAAGCATATTCCCTAAATATGCTGAGAAGAAAGTAGTCAATTTTGGATGGGCTATTTGGTCCAACTGTTTTCTTGTTAATTGAAATGAAACATAGATCTTCCTCCTCATTTGACTTCATTTTTGACATGGAATCTAATATGTGCAACAGCCAGGGCTCTTTTTATAGAAAAAGCCCAGCAGGAACTCATTAGCATAATAGGCCACACCCAACAGCAGGAACTCATTAGCATATTAGGCCATCCCCTGACAGCACCGCTCATTAGCACATTAGGCCACACCCCCACATTACCAGAAGTGTGGTCATCCAGCCACACCCACCTTTCCCTTCTTATTCTGTTTACCTTGTTTGTTGCTAAAACCCAGGGCTTTTTTTGTAGCAGGAACTCCTTTGCATGTTAGACCACACACCCATAATGTAGCCAATCCTAATGAGGTCCTGCTTTTGGGTGTGGCCTATTATGCTAATGAGTTCCTGCTGGGCATGGCCAACTCAGGAGCCAGCCGGAACTCCGTTCCTGTGCGTCCCTGCCCAAAAATAGCCCTGGCAACAACCCTACAGAGTCGCTGTAAGTCAGCTGCCCCTTGAGGGCATTTTCCACCACCAATGTCTTTAGGCATCTGCTGTGCCACCTAGCCTTTGGCATTGTCTCCCGCATGTGCCCATTCCATCAGCATCCCCCGATCTCCCCACATTTTGTTCTCCTCCACTGTGTGCATGTCCCTGCAAGCTGTAGCACAAGCAAATGAGGGAGAAAGGCTCAAAAGGAATTTGCGAACACAAGGGGGGGGGAAGTAGCCAGTGCCAAACAGCCACTGAAGTCACCGAAGGCCCCCCTCAGGTAGACACATGTGCAGAGCTCCCATTTTGAGATCGAAGGCAGTGTTCCCCCTAAGCTGAGTTAGTGTGAGCTAGCTCACAGTTTTTTAGTCTCCAGCTTACAGATTTGTGTCTTAGCTCAGGAAGGATGGCTCCAGAGGAAACTGATTTATGCAGCAGCCCAATCGCTCGCTCACAACTTTATTGCCAGTTGCTCACAAAAGTAGAATTTTTGCTCACAAGACTCCACAGCTTAGCGGGAGCATTGATCTAAGGGTGCATGTGTTGTGAAGCGAGGGGAGAGCCGTATTGGCAGCCCGTGCTATATAAGGTGGTGGTGGTGGTGAGAGAGAGAGAGAGAGAGCCAGTCGTAGACCTAAAGAGCGACAGAAAGCCTTTCTCAGGCAGATTTATGACATAGGAGCTCTGCTGGATCAATTAAGTGGTCCAGCTATTCCAGCATCCTGTTTCACACAGTGGCCAATCAGGAAACCAGTGCAGATGCAACAAGACTGGAGCAATATGGTCCCTGTGACCTATTTCAGCCAGAATTCTGGCTGTGGTATTCCTCAACAATTGTAGCTTCCGGACATTCTTCAAGCACAGCCCCATGTAGCACTCATTGAAATAGACTAATATAGATATTACCACAGCATACATCACTGTGGCAAGATCGTTTTGCCCAGGAAAGGCTGCAGCTAGATCACCAACCCTGGCCACCACTGCCATCTGTTTATCCAACAGGAGGCCCTTCTCATTTGGTGGCCAAAGTATTTGAGCTTCAGCTTCGGTATCTGGCCTTCCAGGGAACAGTCAGGGTTGATTTCTTTTAGGATTGACTGATTTGATCTCCTTGCTTTCCGAGGGACTCTCAAGAGTCTTATCCAGCACCATAATTTGAAAGCATCTATTCTTTGGCACTTGGTCTTCCTTATGATCCAACTCACAGCCATACATTGCTATCCATCCTATTACCTTATGTCTTATTCTCAATGTAATGCCATCTGTGGATACTCAAATATGGTAACTAGAGCTGTGAAAAGACAAGACATCTTTTTTCAAAGCTAAGAAAAGCCACAGGTTTGCAGAAAAAACTGAGGTGTTAAAATTAGAGAAGCAGCACCTGTACCTTTAAGAAACAAATGTCTTCTGCTGTAGCCATTGTGGGGGTTACTAGGCAACCACAACAAAACTGCCATCTTTCAAGCCTTAGTTTTTTTCAGTAAAAGGCAAGAGGAGGAGGTAAGGACTGCTTTGGCCTTTAAGGGAGGACTTATCAGGGCCAGGCCCAGTAGCAACCACTGGCCAGCCCAGCTGTTAACTACTATTTCACAGCAGCTAGTGCATGAAAAGTTAATGTGGTGTAGTAGTTACAGTTTCAGATTAGGATTTGGAAGACCCAGGCTTGAATCCTCCAGTTTGGTATAGTGGTTAAGGGCGTAGACTCTAATCTGGGAGAACTGGGTTTGATTCCCCACTCCTCCACTTGCAGCTGCTGGATGACCTTGGGCAAGCCATAGTTCTGTCAGAGCTGTCCTTGAAAGGGCAGTTCTTGAAAGAGCTCTCTCAGCCCCATCTACCTCACAGGGTGTCTGTTGTGGGGAGGGGAAGGGAAAGGAGTTTGTAATCCACTTTGAGACTCCGAGTGAAAGGCGGGGTATAAGTCCAATCTCTCCTTCTCTTTTTCTATCATGGTACTCATTGTGTGACCTGGGGCCAGTCACACACTCTCAGCCTAACTGACCTCACTTGTTATGAGGATAAAATGGAGTAGAGGATAATGATGTCAGCTGCTTTGGGTCCCCATTGAGGAGAAGGGTGGGGTATAAATGAAGTAAATAAATATAGCTGAAGGTGGGGAGCAAAAAAAACGTTGATGGGAGAAGAGGAATCAAGGAATGGTGGGGATATAGGAGCTTCCAGGAGTAGGAAAGGAGGAACAGTATGAGAGGGACACAGGGGAAAGTGAGGTTTTCCCCAGAAGTCCTTGAGGGTTCTCCACTGTGCAACTGGGCCTGATCCAGGTCAGGGGCTGGAACCATACAAAGTTTTCCCAGGAGAGGCTTTTTTTAAGAGCGGAAGATGGGGGGGGGCATATAAAGGTTGTTTGGCTGGTGAGTGGAAAGAGCAAAGAAAGCAGGAAAAGGAGAGAACCTATGGAAGTGCCAGGGAAGGAAAAGAGGGAATAATGGGGGAGAGGAAAATGAGATGCCCCTGTAAGTCCTTCTAGGTGACCACATGTCAGTATATGTAATAGTCAACATAGCCCCATCCGTGGATACTTAAATCTGTGGATCAAGGCCATGTTGAAGGAAGGGAGATATTTCTCCAAACCTGGGGGAAACCCCAGGGTTTCTAGAAAAACCCCAAAACCTTTAAAAAGGACTAGTTATACCCCCCCAAATCATCAGAGAGCAGTTGTCTGTGCCAACACTTGTGCCAACAATGGCTGCCTGACCACTGCTGTGGGCAGATGGGAGAGGAGGAGCAGGAACCAGGACCATAGTCAGTGGTGGAGAAATGAGGGCTATGCCCCTTATCAAACTAACAGTGTCCCTATCTCCGGAGCCTGCACTGTGCAGGAGCTGGCTGTGCAGCGTCAGCTGGGAGGAGGGGGGTCGGCCACAGCTCCAAGCCTGGCCCCGCAGCCGCCCGAGGCCACTGCCGCCTCTTCTCCTGTTCCCGGGGCTGTCGGCAAGCCCAGCAGCAGCCGCTGAATGAAGCATCTGCCACTTCTGTGGGGGCAGTGGGGACCCAGTCTGACGGAAGGGAGGGGATCTACGGCAATGCTTTGTTGGGTATGGAGAGGGAAAGAAGTGGGAGCTGGCAGCATGAGCCCCCCCAGTCCTTTCTACCCTCTGAGAAACCTGAATACCTTTTTCTTTAAAACCCCCACAACGGTAGCTGGAATATACGGAGACAGAGAAGGGGAAACCTGGCCGGGAGCAGAGGGAATTCAGAAGGGGCCCTTCAGGGGCCAGGACAGATGACACAAAGGTGATGGGCTGAGATACAAAGACCAATGAGTTTGTAAACCCTTCTGGAAAAGAGGCCCAAGCTTGCCGCTGGTTCTGTGGTGCTCTGGGGCACCCCCCAGGAATCCCATTCACTTCAATGACGGAAAGAGGCTACAGGATTGGTCCCTGAAGCATCTCCTTTCCTCCTTGGGAGACGGCATCTTCTGCAATAGTCCCCCAAGGCCTGGCCGGTGTCTCCTTCGAGCGGGCACATGAACATTTCAATGGGTGAATGGGAAGGATGTGCGGGTTTGTATCAGGGACAGGGGAGTGGAATTTGGGGATGCGGCAAATGGGATGGCTGAGTGGTGCTTGATCCAGTTAGTGGTTGTCTAATTGATTGATCTAATTAAGCTCCCAGTTCCCCACTCCCACTCCCCCATCGCAAATGTTCTGGCTACGGGCCTGGCAGGAACATTCTATCTCCCATGGGTAGCTGTAGGTGGATGGAGTCCAAGCTGCCCTGACTCCTCCCTCCACCCTCATGGTCAGCAGCTCCAGAGGTGGGTGGGTAAACAAGGGTGAGTGGGAGCCTCTGCCATCTTGCCACTGTGCCGCCCCTCTTCCACTGGCCTGCTGACTCAGCCACTGAAGCAGCTGATGCTGCAGTATGAGCCAGACAACTGGGAGAGTGGGTAGCACAGTGGCTGGTGGGGGAATGTGGCTGGGAGGGCAGGGTGATGGGCAGAGTGGGTGGGGGGGTGAGCACAATTCCCCTCCCCCCAAGTTTCACAGGTCTGCTCATCCCCTTGTTGCCAATACGCTAAAGGCGCTCAGGTTCTTTGACTTATGTGGCTAGCCAATAAATTACACAGTGAAAACAATCTTCCAGGCAGTAAAGGGTAATAAAAAGTATTTATTCGAATAAAGGAACTCCCCTACAGCTTAATTTAGCCTGGGAAGTTCAACTAGCAGATGCAAGGAGCAGACTTATATACTCTTTTCTGCTCCTCCTCACTTTACATCATCACTGACATCACTTAGACATGCTCAGTTCAGTTCTTTTTGTCTTGTTAGTCATCAGTCACATATTTGGCACACAAAATGGTAACTGGCAGAGTTTCTTACTCCTACAACACAGGTGAAACTCATTATGTCTGATTTACAGCTTTGTTTATAACTCCCAGTCTTCTGTTATCTTTCACTGAACTTTTCAAGAGGGGTTTATTCTCAGTATTAAGTTCTCAGCTTCAGTTACCACCATTGTTCTTCTTTATACTTAATATAAGCACATAAAGTATCTTAAAAACATTTTGGAAACTTATTTTTGTTTACAAATACATGAGAATAAAAACACATCCTTACAATGATATTTTAAAGCATTAAACTCTTTTACATGAATTCTTTTAGTGTTACAAAATACCTTGCATCATTAAACTTTCATAGATATATTGATCTATACATTTATTATTCATTTTGGTACTCTAGAATATTTTCTACAATTATTTTATTTTTATTTATTTACTTATTTTTATTTATTATTAGCTTTATAGCCTGCCCTGCAAGCGGGCTCTGGGCAGCTCACACATAGGGCATATATGCCAATAGCTAAAACAATTAAAAACAAGATAAAACGATCAATCAATTTCAACAATACAAAGAGCTTTAAAGAATATTAGCACATTTATGAAGCTGCTTGTTTTAATATCCAAGCTTATAGTTTATAGAACACATAACTCAGTTCATCCTGTAAAAGATGCTGTTTTACAATACAAATAGCTGACCCCTTTAATCAGTGCCAAAAGGGATGACTTCATGTGCACTTGTTTCTTCTTAATTGTCAGACTGTACACTATTTGTCTCTGTGATACAATACTCCTTAAAAACTTAAAAGCATAATATATAATTAATCACTTTTGTTTTTGGCTGAACTTAGTCGAAAGACATACTCCCTTTAGCTTCAAAGACATAGCTACTGGTCATTTGTACACCTGCGTAATGATTTCTCAGTTTGGTTGCCTTAAATTTAAAACCTTTCTACAGCAATATAGTCAATAGAAAATATTTGCCTTAAACATAACATGAAATCTTAAAAACCAAACCATTATATTAACAGAAAGGATTTCTCTCTGTTATAATACATAATATTTTATTCTAATTAGACTCTCCCCTTTGAAATAGAAGAGGAAACAATTGGCACTGATTGCAAGCCTTCTTATTTAGCATTACTAGCAAACAAAGCGTTGTTCTATAAAATCTTTTTCCTTCTTTAAAATAATACAATACATATATAGATCTATAAGCATATATATTGCCTATAGTTTATGATACACAATATGTTAGAATACCTTTCATTTAAACATTGAAAATTGCTTCTACACAGAGCAAAAGAGCTGCTTCAAAAACTCTTCACCTTAGTGAGATGGCTCAGGTCATCCTGACCGAAACTTGGCATAAACAAGCAAGATACCTGCACTCCAAAGGCAGTTCTCATAGCTATAAATTTAAGACTTTCTCAGTTGAAAGGGTTACTCCTTTTTTCCCATTAAAGCAAAAGCTAAAAACATGTCAATTAAATCTGATTCATAGTTACTACACTTTAGGACTCTCTAGTGCTCTAAAGCAGGGTGTTAATTTCTCCAGGACAGACCCAGAGAGTTTTATTCCATAGATTTCCTTTTAAAACAAGCAATAATTAATACAAAAATAATTAGAGATCTCCCGCGCCCTTTACACCCTTATAAAAGCAACTTCCTCCATTTTCATTGTGTTACCGCTCTAATCCTTTTACAAAACTCCTGAACATTTCTGTGTTGCACGTTCTGTGAAATGAACTAATCGAGGAGGTCCACCTGACCTCAGGCAGGTTGTTCCACTTTGTGGGAGCCACCCCAAGGAATGTGTATGACTGGCCATGAGCTGATCTTACTCATTTGCAGGGCGGCACCTTCTGGAGACTTTGGCCAGATAAGTGAAGCTAAGGTCAGCAACCTGCTGGTGGAGCCCGAAGAGCTCCAGGAATTTCACCTCCAGCATATAGAGACCTGTTGTCCCATTTAAAATGGCAGCTTTGGAGGGCTGACTTTGTGGCATTATACCCAACTGAGGTCACTCCTGTCCCCAAACCCCAGGATACGCAGCGTCCACCCCCTGGATTTCCCAACCTGGAGTGGGCAACCCTAAGCGAAGCTGTTGCAGCAGAGCATTGCAAGAGAGACGGTCCTTATGTAGCACATGTTGCATAAACTCTATTAGAAAGGAGTACATTGCCATATGAGTGACCTATTAGGTTGACATTTCAGAGGTTGACATGCCTATGTTCTGACTCCAAATATATGCTGGAAGAGCTTGGTGTTCTCTGAAATGATTTACTTTTGCTTCAGGCTAACTGAAACAAATTTATGAAATTTGTAATTTGTGAATATTGACTTTGGTCAGTCAAGGGGAAAGAACGCAAAGGCTATATATAATATGCATAATACCCTTCTGTTTTAAGCTAGCAAAGAACATGTGATAGAATGCATGACAGACTTGTGGCCACCATAGAATGGAATAGAGAAAAATAATCAGACTAGTACTGGAGACCCAGTGTGGTGTAATGGCTAAGGATCTCAGGAGACTCAGGCTCGAATCCCCACTCACACCATGGAAACTCTCCGGGTGACCTTGGGCCCGTCACACCTCCTCAGACTAACCTACCCCACAGGGTTCTTGCGAGAATAAAATGGAGGAGAATGATATAGGCAGCTTTGGCTCCCCATTAGGGGAGAAAGATGGGATGTAAATGAATTAAACAAAATAAAGTATTTATTTAGAAAATGTATCTGCCCCATTGCCAATGACCTACTTGAGGCAGCTCCTGAAGTCAAAACAATAAATAAAATCTGCAATAATAACAGTTTGTACTAGTAAAACAACCAAGAGGCATTCACCATCCTAAAGTAATATATATTTAAAAAACCTTCTAGAAAAGATGGAACCTCTCAGCTAAAAGACTGGGTAAAGAGGAATGTTTTGGACTGGGTGCCTACAGAACAGCAAAGTAAGATGCCAGGGAGCTGCTCTCTGACCCCCGTCCTCTCTTTCTGGCTTTTTGGCTCTTCATCTTCACATGGCTCTTCATGGAATCACATTTCTCCATAGGTTTCTCCTGTAGGATCAGGGCCCTCCTACATCCACATATGTGACACCTGATTATCTGGCCACTTGTGAAAGGGAAAGTACTCTCTAGATAAGGCTTCTCTCTCTCCTTTCAACTGCAACCTCAATGCAAGCTGGATCTACCTGAATAAATGTGTCACTTTTGTGATGGAACGAAACTTGAGTCCCGTGGCACCTTTAAGACCAAAGAAGTTTAATTCTGAGTAGAAGCTTTTGTGTCCATGCACACTTGAGGAAGTATGTTTCAGTGTGTCTGAAAAAGTGTGCATGCACACGAAAGCGTATACACAGAGTTAAACTTAATGTTAATTTTACTGCACTCAATATCACAGTTCTGTGACTGGGGAAATTCTGCTGTATTAACCAAATAGGAGATGGGGTTAGAATTTTGACTGCTATCCCTGTTAGGTACATCAACAGCCTGTCTTTGATTCCTCTTGATTCCTCATGCCAAAGCCCTTTCCTTCATAGATGTCCAGAACAAATGTCATGTGGCTTGGCCCATATCAATGGCTTTCCTCAATCTGCAGTGCTGTGGGCCACATCTGATAACTTTCTGCCTCTTCCACACACAAAAACGTGCCCACATGTTAATCAGAATTCCAAAAAGTTATTGCATTATAGACACATCAGCCATGTCTCTTTAAATGAGAACTATCTTCACTATCTCATTAAAGTTTTGTCTGTTCCCCGAATAGCTTTTTATTGACTCAGACAGTCTTTTGTACTTTCCTGGCATGAAATTGTAATAAAAAATTGAGACTTACAGATGTCTAAATGCCCTTGAAATGCAAGGCAGAAATGGCCCCAGCTCAGTTTCTCAAGCAAATGCCTATCGCTCATCAGAGAAAAATGATTTGACTTTGTATTCATTAGATGTTCTCCAAAATGATCTTCAATTAAGCAGACAATAGATTTCAAGTTCCTGCAAAGATAAGGTTTTAATCTTCCATGCAGGTTTTCCCCCTTCGGCTTTAATATGTCATGCCTCTGTTTAGAGCCAGCCCTTTCAAAGACCTATTATAAGGGTGGGCGAGGTGGGCTCTTTCTTGTTGTAGCAAGTCTCTCTGATAGCAAAGACACAGCGCTTCCTGTTCCAATACACTCCATACCTGCTCCTTAATTAATATATTAAACAGCTACCAAAATATTTACCTTCCCATTGCTTAAAGAACCATCAGATAAGAACCTCTGGGAGAAAGTTGCGATGTACTGCTTTTCATATTGTCTTTGCTTTGAAACTGCCTACCTGTTTGATTCAGGAAAAGCGCCTTGAGGTAGGTTTTGCCTCTGCATATCAATCACTGAGGAACACAGCCAGAAGCTGAATAGTGGAGGACTTTCTAAAGTGGCATAGCCTGCAGAGCTTTCAGATCAAGAAAGGCCCCTGCCACATGGGGGGGGGGGGGAAGCACGGGCAAAGTGCGGCTTTTGAAAGCCGCACCAAAAGAGACACGCGGCGACGGGATCACATAGATCCCCTAAGCCGCCACGCAGTTCCTACCCGGCACGATGGCGGGGGGGGAAGCAACGGAAGGAAGAGTGCGGCAGCCGAACTGCACATGTGTGCGCATGCGCAGTTCGGCTGGGAGCCTGGATTGCTCAGGACGACAGGCGTGCCGGCGATCCCACGGTGCGGCGTTACAGGTAAGTCCTCCTCTGTAGGTGGTTCTTTTTTGCAGCGGGTTTTCCGGCTTTAGGGACGGATCGGGGACGGGTGCACGCCGCTTCCCAGATGTTGCGGTGAGATCGCGCCCGTTTGCTGTGCCCTCAATCCGTCCCTCTCCCGGGCTGAAACCTTCCGTGTGACCGGGGCCAAAGTTAGACAAATTAGAAGGGTAAATTAACAACCAGTGTGCGTGTCAAACATTCTCCTCTCCCATAGACACCATAAAACAAGAACTACCGGCCACCCTGGAGTGGCTGGAATAGTATGATATGGTAGCTCACTTCCAATAGGAAAAGAGGAAGACCCAACATAAGATGGATGGACTCAGTCAAGGAAGTCACAAAGGTCTTCAGCTCGCAGGCTATTATCAATAGAATGTTCTGGAGGTCATAGGGTCACCACGATATGAGGGCGCTCAACACGCAGGGCTCACTTCTCTGAGGAAGCAGGGACAATTCCTGTGGGAGGTTTGACAGGCCGTGTTTCTATGTGCCCCCCCCCCCCGGAACTGTCAGAGTGGATGGCCTGGAAGACGTCATGCAGTCTGAACGTGGCCAAGTTTTTGTCACAAGTTTGTTTAGGGACAAGGCTGGTTTCAGGACGTTTGTTTGGACTCCAGAGAACCCTACTGGCCCTTATGTCTCTCAATCGCTGCAAATGTATAAGTCGCTGTAGCATCCTTTGGACATCTGCAGTGGTGGCACCGTAATGCACCGGAGAGCAAGCCAGCCGCTCTTTCCTGTGCCAAGCGATAATGAGGATTGTTGCACTAACTAAGACCCCTGAATTTTGCTCACTGGTGCCTCATTTGACATAATTTTATCCCGCCCTTCTTCTTAGGAACTGAGCACAGCGTAAATGGGTCTCCCTTCCCCATTTTACTCACAACAACCCTGTGAGATAGGCTAAGATGAGAGGGAGACTGGCTGGCCCAAATTCACCCAGTGGGGATTTTGACCTGGGCTTTCCTGACCCAGGAGTCTAACCAATATACTACAATAGATCTCTAATGAACCAGCCTGTCTTTGCATTAGGAGGGGAAAAGGGCATTTTGTTACTGAAATCTACTTTTCCCTAAGAGGAATGCTGATTCAAGACTGATTTAGTTACTGCTCATGAAATAACCCAGGTGCTCCAAGCTAGGTGTGTATGAAAAACTTTGCAAAGCTCAGGCTATGCTAGTCTAAAACGAGTTGCCAGTTCACTAAATATATATATATATATAGGTAAAGGTAAAGGTTCCCTTGCTCGAAAGCCAGTCGAATCCGACTCTTCTCCATTTCAAAGCCGAAGAGCCAGCGCTGTCCGAAGACGTTTCCGTGGTCATGTGGCCGGCATGACTAAACACCAAGGCGCACGGAACGCTGTTACCTTCCCACCGAAGTGGTACCTATTTATCTACTTGCAATTTCTTGCTTTCGAACTGCTAGGTTGGCAGGAGCTGGAACTAGAGATGGGAGCTCACTCCGTCTTGTGGCAACTCAGGTCTCGAACTGCTGAACTACTGACCTTCCACAGTCTGCAGTTCAGCATCTTAACCACTTGAGCCACCGCAGCTCCTTTTTAGATAATCTGAACTGAAATTTGTGTGTAAAACATGAGTAGGCCTAGTTTTTCCTCTTGGATTAAAGCTTTGTAGGTAACTAATATTTTGATTCATTAACATTTAATTTCAGAATAGCAAATTCACTTCCTTTTTTTTTTACTTCAGTCAATGTCCTTTTTACTTCAACCAAGTACTTCCATAACTACTGTAGCCCCCCCCCACACACACACACATTTTCTTTCTCCCTGATTTTGTACTTTCAGCTGTGTTCACTGCTAGCAAACTGCTTTCCCTTCCCTGTGCCCCAACCAACCATGTTCTAACATTATTTTCTTTCAACTGTACTGTAGGGAGTTGGGAGATGCTAGATGGCATAGAATCCAATGTCTGATTATGGATGACATTGCTGGAAGGTTCTGGAAATCTTTAGAGACTGTGAGAGTTAAACTGAGGTAATGAGATGTGGTTCTATAAGAGTAATTTAAAATAAATGATTTTTTTTTGAGGGGGTGGAAGTTCCCCATGAATATATTAAAGAACTAGATCGTAGGGCATATTTCCATCTCTGGTATCAGTCAGGCTTCAGGCTTCTCTTCCTTGTGACGAAGAGAAAAGATACAGCAAAACAATTCAGTCTAATTAGATCGGAGGCACGCTGGGGAAGCATGCTAGATAAAGAACCAGCGTAGGTTCAGTCAGCCCAAGAAGTATCTGAAGAGGAATACATTAGATGCTCATGGGAGCTCCATAAAACTTAGATTCGAGTCCAGAAGCAGCTTAGAGACCGACAGGATTTTGGGGGTATTAGCTTCCGAGAGTCGAGGTTCCCTTCGTCAGATACAAAGGAAACGTTGACTTCTAAAGCTTATACCCTGAAAATCTTTAAGGTGCTACTAGACTTGAATTGGGAGCTGCGGTGGCTCAAGTGGTTAAGACGCTGAACCTGCAGGCTGTGGAAGGTCAGTAGTTCAGCAGTTCGAGACCCAAGTGTGCCGCATGACAGAGTGAGCTCCCGTCTCTAGTTCCAGCTCCTGCCAACCTAGCAGTTTGAAAGCAAGAAATTGCAAGTAGATAAATAGGTACCACTTCGGTGGGAAGGTAACAGTGTTCCATGCGCCTTGGCGTCTAGTCATGCAGGCCACATGACCACGGAGACGTCTTTGGACAGCGCTGGCTCTTCGGCTTTGAAACAGAGATGAGCACCGCAACCCTAGAGTTGGATTCGACTGGCTTTCGAGCAAGGGAATCTTTACCTTTACTAGACTTCAATCTGTTCTACTGCAGACCAACATGGCTACCCATCTGGAAGCATAGAAATTAGTTTCCAGTCCTGTGTGGTGGTAGCCCACTAGTCCTTTTTTGACTAGTTTGGGACTCGTAAAGCAGGTTTTTTGTTAATATGGCCACCATATATTATTGAAAGGCTGTTTCAGGCTTCATAAGTTAAGTTCTGCAGGCGTGATTTAGGGAAACAACATTCCAAAGTGATTAGTAGATCTCAAAAATCTGCAGCATTACACTGTGACACCATTTAGGAAATAAGTAGTATTTTCCAGGTCTCGAGTCACATGATCTACAGATGACTCCAGAGATACCTTAAATGCTGAATCCACAACATGGGGGCGATCCTCTCGCCAATATTATTTAACATCTATATGCGCCCCCTCGCCCAATTAGTCTGGAGTTATGGGCTGGGCTGCCATCAGTATGCTGATGACACTCAGCTTTATCTGTTAGTGAACGGCCATCCGTCTTCCGTTCCTGGAAATCTGGCTGAGGCTTTGGACGCTGTGCCCGGATGGTTGCGGCAGAGTCGACTGAAGTTAAATCCATTGAAGACGGAGGTCCTGTATTTGGATCATGGGGGTTTGGAGGTGGGCACCAGGCTTCCCACTTTGGAAGGGACACCTCTGGTGCCGGCCCAGTCGGTGAACAGCCTGGGAGTAACACTGGATACCTCCTTATCTAGGGAGGCCCAGGTTGCTGCAGTCGGCAGATCTGCATTTTTCCATCTCAGGCAGATCAGGCTACTGAAGCCCTATCTCTCCCCCACCCCAGGACTTAGCTATGGTGGCCCAGGCAATGGTCACTTCCAGGCTTGATTACTGCAACTCCCTCTATACAGGCTTACCCTTGAAGCTGATCTGGAAATTACAGCTGGTACGAAATGTGGCGGCGTGCCTGCTGACATCAATGCCTGTGCGGGCTCATGTTTAGCATGCATTTTGTCAGCTGCATTGGTTGCCGG
>NW_015169814.1:258967-263447 GCF_001447785.1 Gekko japonicus | reverse complement strand
GTTCTCCCAGATTAGAGTCCGCGCACTTAACCACTACACCAAACTGGCTCTCTTGTACATGTGGACTCCCCTGCATGTCTATAATCAGACCAAGCAATCCGTGTAACACCAGTCTGAGGAGACCACCCTGCCCTTGATGGACCAAGAGTCTGACTCACTATATTAAGGTACCTTCATTGCTTGTGTCTCAAAGTATTCAGCTCCCTTCCCGATTCTTCCTCCTCCCCCCTTCCTTTTTCTCACTTGTTATTCCATTCCCTCTTTCGCCTGGCTTTGTTCCTCCAACTATCTTCACTTCCCAGCTGTTTATTATTTATTGATTGAAATATTCATAAACTGTCTTCCTCCGAAAAGGAAATTCAAGGTGGTGTGTGGGAAAAAATGCGACAGAGCACAACGCAAATGAAATGTGGGTCCAGGTGGGAAGCCATGTTGGTCTGAAGCAGTAGAACAAAGTTAGGGTCCAGCGGCACCTTTAGGACCAACAAAGGTTTATTCAGGGGATGAACTTTTGTGTGCAAGGCACACTTTTTCCGATACACTGGAATGACAGATGAGATCTTTAGACATTCATCTGCTCTTTTGACATATCTATTGCTTTACAGCTGTTGACCTTATAACCTTAACTGTTATTTAGTTTTTCACTTTGCATAATTTAAACATCATCATGTTGCATGTTAATTTGCTGTTAAATCCCTGTCTATAAATTTAGAACCTCATCTGCCATTCCATAGTTTTTCACTTTGCATAATTTAAACATCATCATGTTGCATGTTAATTTGCTGTTAAATCCCTGTCTATCCCGGACTCTATATTTGTACGAACGAAACGTGTTACCCTGCAGAAACCCCCCATATGCATTAAACAGCAAGGGGCAGCCCAGCCTAACAGTAAGAGGCCTTCGCCATTTTGCAGACAGTCCATATTTCCAATGGCAGTTTGTTCCAGAGTACTGGAGCAATTGTGTGGGTAAAGTGCCGTCAACTGGCAGCCAATCTATGGTGACCCCATCGGGTTTCAGGGCAAGTGATTAAGCAGAGGTCACGTGCCATTGCCGCCTTCTGCAGAGTCTGCCTTGGTGCTCTTCCATCCAAGTGCCGACCCTACTCAGGCTCGTAGCTACCATGGGGCCCATGGGGCCCGCCTCCCCAAGCGGTTTTTATGGGCCCCGCTCCCCAAGTCTTGGCTCCCCCTCCCCCACGGCCCCCTCCCCGATTGCCTGTCAGCCTGTCCGCAGGGAGGATGAGGGCAGTGGTTTTAGAGGTGGCAGCACGAGTAGCGGCGGCAAGGCAAGGCTGAGAGAGTCACCCAGGCAGCAAGCATGAATGGTAAAGCCCAGGCAAGGCAAGGAGGCAGGCAGACACCTCCTCGGACCCGGCTGTGCACCTCCGTGGCCAGCCCAGCCACCCCGCGCCTCACCTCTCCCAGCCCTGGGAGGGAGCCAAGGGTGAGAGTCAGGCTGCACCTGGTGCCGCACCGAGGGAAGGGGCAGTGGAGCTTCTCCGGGAGGGAGGGAGGGAGCTGGATGCTCCAGGGAAGGCCTGCCCTTGCGGGGGGAGGGGGAAGCTGCAGCCACTGGGCAGAACCCCCCCCCCACAAACCCTGGAGCCTTCGGTTTAATTAGCTGGTGGGCCCCCTCAAGGCCCCCTCCCCCCAAATCCCTAGCTATGGGGCTGACCCTGCTTCACCTCTAAGATCTGACAAGATCAGCTATACCATGTTATTCCACATCCCATGGGAACAGTTACAAGAAACGTTTTCAGACGGCTAATACTTTTAAGTCCTCCCTAACTGAAGGGATCGCTAAGAGAAATTGCTGGGAGGAACATAGATTACCTCTGAGCAAATTAGGCTTGCTAGTGGTTAAGACGCTGAACTACAGGCTGTGGAAGCTCGGTAGTTCAGCAGTTCGAGACCCGAGTGCTGCATGCCGGAGTGAGCTCCCGTCTCTGGTTCCAGCTCCTGCCAACCTAGCAGTTCGAAAGCAAGAAATTGCAAGTAGATAAATAGGTACTGCTTCGGTGGGAAGGTAACAACGTTCTGTGTGTGTCGGTGTCTAGTCATGCCAGCCACATGACTACAGAAATGTATTCGGACAGCGCTGGCTCTTTGGCTTGGAAACGGAGATGAGCACTGCAACCCTAGAGTTGGATTCGACTGGCTTTCAAGCAAGAGAAACCTTTACCTTTACCTTTACTAACTCCAGATTGGGAAATTCCTGGAGATTTTGTGGCAGAGATTAGGTTAATTCCTGGAGATTTGGAAGCCTGGAGAGCAGAGGGAGTTTAGCAGGGATGTGATGCCACAGAGTCTACCCAGTGAAGCTGCCGGTTCCTC
The DNA here is from genome assembly GCF_001447785.1 of Gekko japonicus. Taxonomy (NCBI): domain Eukaryota; kingdom Metazoa; phylum Chordata; class Lepidosauria; order Squamata; family Gekkonidae; genus Gekko; species Gekko japonicus. Next base: position 261,110 of record NW_015169814.1, on the reverse strand, counting down.
TCCCGGGGAACCGATCTCTGTAGTCCAGACATCAGTTGTAATTCCAGGAGATCTCCAGGCCCCACAGGGAGGATGGCAACCCTAGTAAATGGTTACTCCCGTTCACTTTCATTTTTGTCATTGTTGTCAAAGCACCATTTTCTCAGCATCTACCCTGTCCCTCCTCCGTGCTGTGCAGATAATTCTTTGTAGAGAATTTTCCAAAATGGAACATTTCCCACCCCACCTATGTAAAGGAAGTCTGTCTGGCCAGCTATAGTTGTCTGTGCTATTGGGCTACCAGTCAATTATGTTAAATGGGCTATGTGGGATATGAACTATTTATCTGTTTAAAACATGTATTAGCTGCTTTTCTCCCTTGTAGAACCCAAGGCTGCACCAGCCATTTAAGAAACTCCAAACATGGCTGCCAGTAATAAGAACTAAACCGATCAAAATGCAGTCCTAAATAAAACGGCCTTCGACTGCCCCCGAAGATCAAAAGTGGGAGGGGCAGGCACACCTCTGGGGGGTGGGCTTGTTTCATAATTGTGGGGCTGCCAACAAAAAGCCCTTTTTTCGTCTGCCCACCAAACAAGCCTTTTTAATTGGTGGGACCGTCAGGAGAGCCTCTGTGTTATCTTAATTCCTGGGCAGGAACAGATAAGAGAAGGTGGTCCTTCAGGTACCCCAGTCCCCAGGCGCATGGGGCTTTAAAGGACAAAATCAGCACCTTCAGTTGGGCTTGGGAATGGATCCGTAGCCAGTGTAATTGCTGTAGGACTGGGGCAATATGCTCCCAATTGATGGCCCCAACCAGAAGTCTAGCCACAGCATTCTGCACTACCTACAGCTTGCAAACACTCTTCAGGGGTAGCGCTGCAGTGTTTCCTCTAAGCTGAGTTAGTGTGAGCCAGCTCACAGTTTTTTTAGCCTCCAGCTCACAGATTTTTTGTCTCGGTTCAGGAAGGATGGCTCCAGAGCAAGCTAATTTATGCAGTAGTCAAATCGCTTGCTCACAACTTTAATGCCAGTAGCTCACGAAGTAGAATTTTTGCTCACAAGACTCCACAGCATAGAGGGAGCATTGGTTCTGAGTCGAGTGGATTCCGATACTCCAGTCTAACTGAGGCATGAGTCACTGTGACTAGATCTGACTTGCCCAGGAACAGACTGTTTGACACAGCAGCCTTAGCTGGGCAAATGCACTCAGAGACACAGCGGCCACTTGGTTTTTTAAAGGTGACCTCTGTGTCTGGCAGCACTCCTAAGGTGCGAACCTGGCTTTCAAGGGGAGTGTAACCCCATCCAAGAAAGGGGAGATCTGAAGTACACCTTTCTAGTAACCCAGAGAACCTCTGACTGATTTCCGACAAGCGCTGCTCCGCGCTCACTCCTCCCTTTTGCCCCGATGGCAAGTGTCAATTTCACACAAGCTGCTGTGCGGCCACATTTTGCCCCGGAGCGTCGCGCGATTTCCCCCACGTCTACTCAATCCTCAAAAAACAGGACTGAGTAGATGCGGGGGAAATCGCGCAAAGCTGCAGGGCGAAATGTGGCCGCGCGGCAGCTTGTGTGAAATTGACACGTGCCATCAGGGCAAAAGGGAGGAGTGAGCGCGGAGCAGCGCTTGTGGGAAATCAGCCTCTGTCTTGTCAGGGTTAAGTTTCAGTTTGTTCACCCTTATCCAGCCCATTACTGACTTCATGCACCGGTTCAGAATATCAACAGCATTCTTGGAATTAGGGATCATCTGCATATTGGTGACATCACAGCAGGGGCCATTTCGGAGAAAAAGAGGTGCAGGAGCTCATTGGCATAACTCATTAGCATAACTTATTTGCATATGCCACACCCCCTGACGTCACCGGAAGTGTGTCAGAAAGCAACACCCACCGCTCAGGCTCCACTGGATTGTTTTGGATTGCTAGTTATTTGGTTTTTTTTGGGGGGGGGGGGAGAACGTGCTGATCTGTCCTTGTGTAACCCACTAAGGTCCTAATATCTGTAGGGAGAGTGGGCAGGTTCAGTCGGTTTTGACAGCGGAACTCCCACCTATGGTTATTAAGAATATGTAACTGCTGTTACTACCAATGTTCCCTCTAAGCTGTGGAGTCTTGTGAGCAAGAATTCTTTTTTGTGAGCTACTGGCATTAAAGTTGTG
>NW_015169814.1:228602-258902 GCF_001447785.1 Gekko japonicus | reverse complement strand
CAATAGCTAGCAATCCAAAAGAGTCCGGTGGAGCCTGAGCGGTGGGTGTTGCCTCCTGACACACTTCCGCTGAGATTAGGGGGTGTGGCATATGCAGATGTTATGCTAATGAGTTATGCTAATGAGCTCCTGCACCTCTTTTTCTACGAAATGACCCCTGGGTTTTCATATAAATCCTCATTCACTTTTGGTTGGTTGCTATTACTTCATAGCGATGAATCTTCAGGATATTACTGAGTGCAGATATCTTCAGCATCCACAAGGATGCACAGAACAGAAAAAATCCTAAGGACATAAATAATACATATATTGTAGGTCCATATGTTGTAAGCTCACAGATACTGGAACAGCATACGAGGTTTCCAGGCTGTACTTGGGAGGCTGCAGCTCTTCTCAGTTGACTCCAGGATTTACCTGCAATAATTCAAGGCAGGCCTTAACACAGCAAAGTCTATATAGGCCTCTCCCCAAGATGTTGCCTCTTTCTGGGCCAGGCTGAACTGCTGGCTGCTTTAACAAACAGAATACTAAGGAAGATGTTTAAAAGGATCAATAACTATAAAATTACATATTTTCAGAATCATATGAAATTACTATTAAGTATCTTAATAGTCCCAAACCAACATTTAATAACTCCCCAAGATGTAACTTCACCTTTGTTTGAAAGAATCTCCAGTAATTACATTGGTTAACAGCATTTACCTGCAATAATTCAAGGCAGGCCTTAACACAGGCCTTAACAAGGCAGGCCTCTCCCCAAGATGTTGCCTCTTTCTGGGCCAGGCTGAACTGCTGGCTGCTGGAAATACCCAGCCTCCTTTAGGGAAGGCTACAAGCACTGAGCATGCTCATTAACTAAGTATAGAAGGGGGGAAAGGGAGTTAATTGATGCAGTAGCCACCTATTGGCAAAAGCAGGCATGCCTGATCCTTGTATGCTGTTAACAGCTACAAAACTGCATGGGTTACACTTGCAGAGGAGGGAGAGCTTGTACCACTGGACTGTTTTGAACCGGGGAGCTGGGGGGGGGGTGCTCTGCAACTTACCTGGCTGCTTCTTGCTCTGACTGAGGGCTGCTGGGAGCAGGGGGTGGGGCTTGTTGCATGTGCCCACACCATGGGCTCTTTACTGCCGGAGCCCCGCTCCTGTGCGTTCCTGAAGGAAATGACCCCTGCATCGCAGTCCAAACTTCCCCATGACCTCTCACAGTAGCTTCATGCAGATATTAAATAGCACGGGGGACAAGATTGACCCCTATGGCACCCAGAGGTCAGTGGCCATGGGGCAGAGCAGGAATTCCCCAACACTATCTTCTGACCCCTGAGATAGGACTCGAACCACCATAATATGGTGCCCCTTTAGTCCCAATGCTGAGAGGCAGCTCAGCAGGATACTATGGTTGATAGTACTGAAGCCTGCTGAGAGACCCAGCAGAACTAGCAGGGCACATCCCCCCTTGTCTAGTTCTTGACATGGACACTGCCCACACTTTTATACGGCCCAGGCTGGCATGTGGTGCATTTGTCTTCATTGCCTAACTTTGTTCGAATATTTAAATTATTGATTTAAATTTTGCTAGCATTATTTAAGCACTTAAGTTATTTAGTTTAATCTGAATCGGACAATTTTCCCGTTCAGATTTCCCCAGATAACCCGCGCAACGGCTCCTCGTTTATTTCCTTCCCATTTTCAAGGACTCCGATTGGAGCCCTGTACTTGAGCATAGATGAACCTTGCAACCTGCACTCAGTACCTGATCTGAGCCCAGACATTAATCAACAGTGCATGCCACCAAAGAACTCAGGGCTGGAGGAAGTCCGGTATGCTTTGGAGAGAATCCTCCAGTGAATACTTTGCTCTTCTCTGGGGATAGCCCACAAACTCTGGCTAGAACCCTGCCGAGTAAAGAAGTGGGCATCATTCAGTTCGGCGTTACTGAAATCCCCAGATACAAAATGATTTGGTCAGGAGTGATGATCTCCCCCCCCTCAGTTGGAAAGCATTTAAGAAAAACAGATTAGTGTAACAAACATGCTCCACATGTTTATCAAAATAATCCAGGCCCTGTTGTAGACTGGGAGGTACCCTAGAAGGACTGAAATAGAAAGTGAAAATGTCCCTGGAGCAAGCTAAGGAAGACAACGGGTAAACTAACACCAGTTTCCCTTCCTAAGGAAGAATCTGAGTCCTGAGAATCTGACAGAGTTGCTAGAGCCCGGTTATCCTTGCTCCCTCCTGGCCACCAGCAGCCCTCTCGGGCAGTGGCCCACCAGGAAACATCTCAGGGCCAATCGGCTCTGTGCCCCACCACCCACACCAAACCTAAGCTATCCCTTTCCTTCTTCCTCTAACACAAGGAAAGCGAAGACAGTTCATAGAAAGCCAGTTTGGTGTCGTGGTTAAGTGCACGGACTCTAATCTAGGAGAACCGGGTTTGATTCCCCACTCCTCCACTTGCAGCGGCTGGATGACCTTGGGCAAGCCATAGCTCTGTCAGAGCTGTTCTTGAAAAAGAACAGTTTCTGTCAGAGTTCTCTCAGCCCCACCCACCGCACAGGGTGTCTGTTGTGGGGAGGGGAAGGGAAAGGAGTTTGTAATCCAGTCTGAGACTCCTCTGGGTAGTGAAGGGCGGGGTATAAATCCAATCTCCTCCTCTTCCTCCTCCTCCTCCTCCTCCTCCTCCTCCTCCTCTTCTTCTTCTTCTTTATTGGGTACTGTGGCACTGGAAACCAAATGGAGTTCCCACAGCTCTCAGACCATTTGCTACCACAAACATAGCAGCTGAAGGGACTGCAGTACATGGCTCCCAGGGGGACCATCTTGCCTGAAGCAAGCCCTGTCTTCTGTAGTAACAAAGTAAAGGGGACAGTGGCGAGTCTATTCTTTGTATGATTCCTGTGAACAATTTATTACTTGTTCTAGACTCCAGGGAGGCGTCAGCCTGAACTGAGGGAAGGAAATGAACACCAGGATGCCTATATCTGACTACCTTCAATCTTAAATTTCAGACTCAGGCTGATTCACTTGCTGTAGGCTTTCAGGATGTGACAGAAAGGCTGTCTCCCTTTTTGTGAAGTCCACTTGATAACGCGGCTCTCTTGCGCGCCCCAGTTGCTCATAAATATTAACTCCCTTGATGCCTGCAGACTTTTGTGCCAGAAGGTTCTAGAATGTATGTCAGCCCAAGGAGAGGAGTTCATCTTAGAGACATCTGTATCAGTTGGTTGAATCAGGGGTCCTCGGTCTGTAAAAACACTTTTCAACATACGTTATTAAGAAAGTGTGACTGGAACCAGATGTTAATGGTTATGCAAAATAATATATAATTTTATGCAGTAGTTTCTCACATAACCACAAATATCTTTGAGAGTCTTTCTGTGTTCTGGCACCTCATAACGGATCTTGTATTTTCACTTTCCAACTGTGGAAACATTAACAAGACACTGGATTAAACATTTACTCTGAAAATCGTAATACTTTTAGCATCCTTGTCTTTGATACTATTGTGTTTCTTATACCATCTTTTCTTTGTAGGGTGCCTTTTTGTTTCAGTATGGTCCTAATGACAAATTAGAAACTATTGTTTGATTGAAACAAATCAGTCTTTGCAGGTGGAATGTTTAAAGGTTACAGCTGAACTCAGCGACTGGTCATATTTAGCACCTAACCATGAAAAGTGCATGCATGCGTGACTTCTTGTATTAATAAAGGATAGAACTCTGAATTCTAAATTACCTTGTAAAAATGAAACATGGAGTTGGATCCTGTGGAAAAGATCTGCGCATGCAAGGGGACGATGGCGTTCAGGAAATTGTACTTCTGTGCACGGAATAAAGACATTATCCAACCCATTTTGATCTAATTTGGCAGATGCTCAGAGGTTCCTGTCAATCTGCCTGCCCCCCCCCCCCAAGCCTTTAAAAGAGTTACATCTATGGTTATGACACCATTGTTATGTAACTTGTGGAATGCATGGCCATTAAATGTAGTGGTTACTTAAAAAAAAAAAAGACTGGATGATGCACAGAAGATTGGTAGATCAGTGATCATTTACCATGACAGTAACAGAGGGCCTCCATGTTCAGACAATGTAATTTTCAATACTAGATTCTGGAGTGAACCATCAGTGGGTATGAAGGGGTTTCTTGCCCTCAAGGCGAGTTTGTGACAGCATTTGGCAGTTGGACACAGAATCCTGGACAAGATGGATCTTCATCCAACCCAGCAAGAAAATTCTCAGGTTGTGATGTAAGTAAACTTGACCAAAGTGGGGCAGCTAGGGCTGCCAAGCCCCACTGTGGGGACGGGGAGAAAAATATTTTTAAAATGCAGCCTCATCTACTTACCAGAGGGGTTTTTTTTACTGGAAATGGCAAGGGTAGCTCTAGGAACTGGCGGAAGCTCTATGGTTTTACCGTAAGAGTTTCAGGTGATTCCCAGAGCTTCCCTTTGTGACTTCCAGTAAGAACTTCTGGTAAGAACAAAAGGCTGCTTTTTTAAAAAAAAAATTCCTGTGATAGTGGGCCCTCCTTCCAGGTACCAGACACTGCCTGGCAACCCTAGGGGGCACTCAAGGCCCATTGTGGTGTAGTGGTTAATAATGCTGGACACTATTTGGGAGACCCAGGTTCAAATCCCCACTTCTGCCATGGAAGCCCACTGGGTGACCTTGGGCCAGTCACACTATCTTGGCCAAACCTACCTCAGGGGGGTTGCTGTGAGGAGAAAATTGAGGGAAGGAAAGAGAGTGATGTAAACCACTTTGAGTCCCCAGTGGGGTGAAAGGTGGGATACAAATGAATTGAATAAACAAAGACAAGGAACACTTTGGGAAATTCCTCCACTTACTCCATATCCTTTGCTACCTTTCTCTCCCCTCCCGGATATTGCAGTGTGTCTACTCAGCAATGTCCAGGACCTTCAGTATCTGCCATGGGGGAAAAAATAATAAGGGCCAAGAAGAGTTCCTAGGGGCTGAGGCAAATTTGCACCCATATTGGCCTTGGGCTATCTTGGATAGTGGAATGTGATCTGGATTTTGTCTGTGTGGGTGGGTAGGGGGGAAGGGGGAATAAACCACAAAAAAGAAGGCCCCTCCACACTCAGAATGTTGGGATTTGCCCGTTCACTATCCTTTTATGTGCGGGTGATACTTTCCCCCTCTTGAATGTTCAGATGGTTTGAGTGCAGGCGGCCCCTGGTCGCTAACCCTAGCCCTTCTTGACATGGCCGAGTTCCCAGCCTGACTTTTCATGCTTGTATTTTATACAAGGGGGATCTGTGGCTTTGACGGTGGGAACGGCCGGTAAGTGAGTCGTGCTGTGATGACGTTTCACACTTTTAATTGTACGCAGCAGAGGGGGACAAGAAAACGGGCAAGTCAAATGCAATTATATCCTGCCCCGTGACCCCCCCAAAGTATTAGCGAGAGGGACAAAATACAAGATGGATGCTTTTTCTCCTTCACCGTGCGTGCAGAAGAGGACGCCGTTTTCATTCTCTTCTGAGACAATTTCTAAGCCAAACATGGAACTTTCCGAAGCGGTGCATTCAATTATTCAGTAGGCTGCCTAAAACCCAGACTGATAATCATCTTAAGAAAGATAAGATGGCTCATCTCTTTCAGAGGGGAAGTCTCTTTTACACTGAGGCGCAGGCAGCCTTCACATTTAGAACGACATTATTATATGATTCTGAGTATCCATACAGCTATACTGACAACACGAAGCAAATTACAGAAGATATCCCCTGTACTAATTCTCGGTGAGAATGTCAGAGTAATGAGAGTTGTGCTGTATTCTGTAAGAGAGCCGGAGAGGGAAACATTTTCAGAAGCACAGCTTTATACGTAGCACATGCATCTTTGTCATTTATTTTGAAATCCTGAGGGAAAATAAGGCCCTGGACTGATCTGACAGGGAGGACAAATAGTTTGTCAAATACATCTCCCTGGGTTTTTTTGGTTTTTAAAATGTAAATATGTGAAATTGTACTGCATTGAGAAACATTGGCCAAGTTCAGACTGACAGTTTGCCCCATAAACGTGTGTTTCGGAAACGTTCCACAAGCGGATTAAATGGGCCGTTCACACAGGCACATCTGTCCGGCGTTTCCCACCTGCACTCAACCCGTCTTGTAACGCTTCGCTCCCAAGTTTAAAAGATACCTGGACCAATTTCTCACAGCCGCTGCTCTGCGCTCGCTCCTCTCTTTGCCCTGATGGTACGTGTCAATTTCCCACTTCAAGCCGCGCGGCCGCATTTTGACCCGTTGCTTTGCCCGATTTTGCCTACGGTTTCGTAATCCTAAAAAACCCCGGGATCATGAAACCGCGGGGGAAATTGTGCGAAGCCATGGGTCAAAATGCAGCCCCGTAGCTTCTAGTGGGAAATTGACACGTACCATCAGGGCAAAGAGAGGAGCGAGCGCAGAGCAGCGGCTGTGGGAAATTGGTCCTGGTGAAAGTGGTAGCAAACCCTGGAAAGTGCAGTTATCCACCTATTATCCCACACCCATCCCGCACCAACTAAGTGTGAACGCCAAAAGCCACATTTTTCTTATGCGCTTATGCGCTCATGCGCTCATGGTATAGTTGGTATAATTAAGCCATGTTTTTGTGCAATGTCTGGGCTGAGACATCGAGTTACAGCAGTTCTGGCACCTGTAGGGTTGCCATCATCCAGGTGGGGCCTGGAGATCTCCCAGAATTACGGTTGTTCTCTAAACCACAGAGATCAGCTTACCAGGTGAAAATGGCTGCTTTGGAGGATGGTGTCTATAGAATTATATTTTGTCAAGGTCCCTCCCCTCTTCAACCCTCACCCATGCAAGGCTCCACCCCCCAAATATCCAGGAATTTCCAGACCTGGAGTTGGCAACCCTAGATGCCCGGCTCACACTTCTAAACTGTTCTGAAGTGCGTCTACCATCTTTCTAGGTTTTTGCAACTATTGAAAATATGTTATTTTCCTTTGAAGGGTTTGAGAGAGGGAGGGAAGTAACCTTTAAAAATTAACTGGCGCCTTCAGAAACGAAGTGAATAATGAATGAACGAAAAAAGAGAATTCTTTCCATATACCTGCTAGCATTTGATGGCTCGCTTTTTAAAAAAGTGTTTATTTTTGAACAGTTATTAATTCAAATTTCCTGTTTCATCTTGTCTTCTCTGTGGAGGCACGAGGCAAATATTGTTCCTCGCTGCAATTTGCAGTCTTTTGTTGACTGAAGACCTAGAATTTTAGATAGGATGTAACAAAGGAACATCTAGCAATTTTTTTGAATGGTTTTGACAGACGGCTCTCCTTTCTCTCCCGTCGGCTGCCACTCAGGAAGGCGCAGGACAATTATAAAATGTCAGTAAGATGGAGGAGCGAGACAGGATCCTTCGGCTCATCTCTGAAAGGTCTCTATTTTGTTTTGTGGGAAACTTTTTCTTCCCCCTCGTATTGCAGTTTGTCAACTTTAGATGCAAAACGCTTGGAAACAAGAAACCCAAAAAAGAAGATGCCAAAAATAGTGACTGACGGGATGCTTTGGAAAAGAGGTGTGATTTAGCGGCGCTGGTCTCGTTCCTCTTATTAAATCAGGTCTCTTTGAATGGCATTTGAGAGGGCAAAAAAAGAGCACAATTTAGATTTCCAGCGATGCCTTTAAATCTACGCTATATCCATTCATTCCCTCTAAAAGCATCCCTCTCAAATAAGGCCGTTGTGCATGCAAAAAAAAAGGGGGGGGGAATCCATAAAGGCATTTTATTAATTTCCTGAATTTATAAATGTTTTTTCCCTGAAGCAATCAGTGGCTCTTTGAACAAACACTTCCTGTTTTTTGAAGATATTGCCACGAAGCCAAATATATTACAGTCTTGGGAAGCACCTCTCGCTTTGCTAGTTCCAGCATAAGGACGCGAAAGGGGCTTCGCAAAGCTTTGGCCACTGATGAGATATTTGGGAAGGGCATTTGCCCAGTTGCCATGAAGAGTACATGCTGTGATATTTTCCAAGGCCCTGTGACGGGGCTGGCATCCCCATAACCCGAAGCGGGGTAGCTCCAGGGCACAGGCCTTCTGGTGGGATCCACTGCTGTCGACCCCCCACCACCACCACCACTGACATTCCAGGCTGCTCCACCACTGACATTCCACTGGGCAGTAAAAGGGACTATAGGTGGAAGGGGAAGGGACTATACGTTGTCACAGCAGCAGCGTGTCTGGCAATGGTTGAAAGTTTCTCCCCCATGGGGGGATTTGGGGGAATGTTCATGGAGAAGGTGGGGCCATCCCCAATGCAATGACATCACACATAGTGACGTCATCACATCAGGGATGCAGCCCTGCACACACACACCTCCTGCTTTCCCCCAACCATTTAAAGGAAATCCCTGAACCCCAGAATCAGCGTTGGGCTCCCAATGGATCCTCAGAATTGGTAGACATATTGTTCCACCGCTTTCTCTTAATCAACTTTTGTGCCATTGGCCAGACCACTGGATGGTGGAAATAAAGTTTGCTTCTCGCTTGGCAGTTGGGTACAATATCGCCTCATAAGGAAAAGATGGAAATGGGAAATGGGGAAATCCATGAGGAGGGCAATGCTCCCAGAGGCTTCCCCCCAGGTGATGATGTGGAGCAGTGGTGGCGAACCTATGGCACGGGTGACAGAGGTGGCACTCAGAGCCCTCTCTGTGGGCACACATGCCATCGTCCCAGCCAAAGTGTTGAATTCTTTGCCAAATAATTTTAAGTAAATGAAAGCATTTGGGATTGCTTTCCTTACTTTGTTTGGATCATCTTAAGTTAATGTATGAGTTGTTTTTTCTAAAGTAAAACCACAGTATTCAGGTTAAATTGCTGTGTTGGCACTTTGCGATAAATAAGTGGGTTTTGGGTCGCAGTTTGGGCACTCGGTCTCTAAAAGGTTCTCCATCACTGATGTAGAGAGACGGGAAGAGGTGATTCCTTTAAATTTCACTTGTTCTGACTTTGCTTCGTGCTCTCTCTCTCTCTTGAACAAGAAGAGATTGGATTTATACCCTGCCCTTCACTACTCAAAGGTGTCTCAGAGCGGCTTACAAACTCCTTTCCCTTCCCCTCCCCACAACAGACACCCTGTGAGGTAGGTGGGGCTGAGAGAGCTCTTTTGAGGACTGCCCTTGAGAGAACAGCTGCGCCAGAACTACGGCTTGCCCAAGGTCATCCAGGAGCTGCAAGTGGAGGAGTGGGGAATCAAACCAGGTTCTCAAAGATTAGAGTCCGCGCATTTAACCACTACACCAAACTGACTCTCTTGAAGGTTTGGGGCTTTAGGGTAGACATGGGGCTGCCACAGAAAAGGGCAACCAAGAACTTTTAAGGTAAATTTAACCCAGGTGTTCCCCCACCAACCTCCATTCCTTTTCTAATGGCAGACATCTTAATGATTTGGACTTGGAGTGGAGGGAGGAATAGAAGGGAAGGGAAAGTGAAATTGCTGCAGGAGGGTACTTACTTGCTATGGCATCAAGAGCTGCTGTTTTTGGCAACAACTTTGTGAACCCCATTACAAGCCTGGTCTACACGTGTGGTAGAATTAGGGTTGCCAGCTCCTGTCTTGGAAATTCCTGGAGATTTGGAAGTGGAGCCTAGGGAGCTCATACTTTGGGGAGGGCGGGGACCATCAGAGGTCATTTCCTGCAAGAGCGCACAGGAGTGGAGTTCCAGCAATAAAGAGCCCAGGGGGCGGGCACATGCAACAAGCCCCACCCCCTGCTCCCAGCAGTCCTCAGTCAGAGCAAGAAGCAGCCAGGTAAGCTGCAGAGCCCCACCGCCGCCCCCCAGTCCAAAACAGTCCAGTGGCACCTTTAAGTCCAAGTTTTGTGTTCAGGTACAAGCTCCCCCTCCTCTGCGAGGACAGATCTGCACGTTTCCCCCCCCCAATAGCTAGCAATCCAAAACAGTCCAGTGGAGCCTAAGTGGTGGGTGTTGCCTTCTGACACACTTCCGGTGATGTCAGGTGGTGTGGCATATGCAGATAAGTTACGCTAATGAGTTATGCTAATGAGCTCCTGCACCTCTTTTTCTATGAAATGACCCCTGGGGACCATAATGTCACAGAGTCCACTCTCCAAAGTGGCCCTTTTCTCCAGGGGAACCAATCTCTGTTGCCTGGAGATCAGTCATCATTCCAGGAGATCTCCAGGCCCCACCCTAGGCAAAATGAGGTGGCAGAATGGACTGTACCACTTCCGATTTGTCCCTACTTCACTTACATTAAGAACGCCAAGTGACCGGCAGACTAACACCACATCATGCAAAGAGCTAGGCTAGAACCTTGCACTTTGTTGTGCTAAATATGTTTTATCCTAAAAGAAATCAACCCTGACTGTTCCCTGGAAGGCCAGATAATGAAACTGAAGCTCAAATACTTTGGCCCCCCAATGAGAAGGGAGCCCTCACTGGAGAAGAAGACCCTGATGCTGGTAAAGATTGAAGGTCAAAGAAGACGGGGATGGCAAAGGATTGAGATGGTTAGACAGTGTCATAGATTCAACGAACATGACGTTGAGCAAACTTCAGAGGACGGTGGGAGACCGGAAGACCTGGCGGGATCTGGTCCATGGGGTTGCGAAGAGTCGGACTCGACTGTGCGACTGAAGAACAACAAAAAAGAATGTCAAAAAATAAGACTTCTCCCACCTATGTTGTGAAGTACAGTCCTTGCTAACACCTCATTCTGCCGAACAAAGTTCAGATCCACTGGTGGCACCTTTCAAACCAACATAGTTTTATACAAGGGATACGCTTTCATGTGCATGCACGCTTCTTCCATGCCTAATGCCGTTCTACCTTTTGAGACAGCTCCGTTCACTGCAGAGAAGATAGTCTCATGAATACCAGGGCGACATACTAAAAGCTGTTCATCAAGCACAAACGTTCACAGTCTTTACTCCACTTGTGAGGTGCCTGAAATGCCGATTAATATGGTAGTCTCGCTTTGTGATGTTGATAATGTAAGCCGTGGCCGATAAAATGCCTATTCATAACCTGTTTTTTTAAAGTTGCTACTTTGTATACTCATAAAAATAGGTTGCCTAGCAAAGGAGTTAAATTGTTCTAGCGAACTACTGTACCGTGACCAGTGGGGGTAAAACAGAGTTTGCATATTTTTGGTTGCTGGGAGTTTTGCTATGTATGTATTAACGGATTTCTCTTTCTTTATTTGGAATTGTTTTCTCGCAATAATCTTGGATGAAAACCTTAGGAAATTGTTGATCTCAGAAACGGTTTAGCTTCTCAATAGTATATTGTCAGAGTGTTCCAACATGGAATATCAAGTGGTCTCAAAGATATTTGAAAATATAACTAAGCTGCCTAAAGTGTTTCATCACCAAAGGGTTTTAGTCAACATGTTGGCGAATGGCCCATATTACACAGACTTAAAAAATGTAATCACAGCTGCAATTGACCAGTAGAGATATCCAAGTCTTGATACTCCGTTGATAATCAGCGGCCGAGTCCCCACTCCAGACAGTTACAAGTACGTTGATATCTAGGCTGCGGATGGGCTAGTCTCCAATTGGGGGTTCAGACAGGCCCTGACAAATGTTGAGCTAAGGACTCATCATGCTTGCCTTTCAGTGATATCACTGGTGGCATGACTGGGTTTAGAGCACATGTCAGCAACATTTTGGGGTCGACTTGCTGAAAAAAGGGATATCTGCCTTTGAAAGCATTGTTATGTCCTTAGCAAGGGGAGAAATGAGGACTGGATTTAGCCTGGTGGAGTGAGAAGAAGCAGTAGTGTGTAAGTTTCAGTGGTTTGCTTTGGACCCAGATGGTATCTGTCTGGGCTGGCCCATAGCCACAATGGGGGCTCTGCCCCCTTCCTTAACCCCCTTGCCTCTTCTCAAAAGCATTTAAAGGAGGGGAAGGAGAGGGGCACACACCCCCACTTCATTATGCCACACGGAAATGCTCACCACTTTATGTGGGGATTAAATACTCCATCAAATTTGACGTACCGCACTATCTGTATGCGCTATCCATTCCCGGGGGTGTGTGTAGAAAAAGCCCATCAGGAACTCATTAGCATATTAGGCCACACCCCTGACAGCTCAGCTCATTAGCATATGAGGCCACAGCCCCGTGTCACCAGAAGTGTGGTCATCCAGCCACACCCACCTTTTGCTCCTTATTCTGTTTACCTTGTTTGTTGTCAAAACCCAGGGCCTTTTTTTGGAGCAGGAACTCCTTTGCATGTTAGGCCACACACCCCTAATGTAGCCAATCCTAATGAGTTCCTGCTGTTGGGTGTGGCCTATTATGCTAATGAGTTCCTGCTGGGTTTGGCCAATTCAGGAGCCAGCCAGAACTCCGTTCCTGTGCGTTCCTGCCCAAAAATAGCCCTGTCCGTTCCTAAGTTGAGAAGAGCATATATGGTGGCACGCTGCAATGCATCCCCATCTGCACAGATAAAGGGTCATTTTCAGGGCATCCTGGGAAGTCAACGTTACTGCGACTGGCCATTAGCAACTATAGACTCACTTGCCCATCTATTTTTCTGTTGCAGTGGCGAGAGAAAAGTTCCTGAGGAAATGGTTGTTAACATTTTCTTTTTTTCTCAGAATCTACAAGGTTGAGACTTTTGCTGCGTACTCTGTGCCATAATTGTATAACAGATGTGGTAAATTTTCTGTTATACCGTCTTTTTTAAATGTCTGAAACCTTTTTAAAAGCCTACATTAGTTTTTATGGTGTACGGCCTATAGGCTTTTAAACTTAATAAACTGAACTGAACTGAACTTCATTATGGAACAGAATGGCAGCCCCATAAGCCACAAAATCCTGGCTATGGGGCTGTGTGTGGGTCCGGAAGGCCATCACAGACCTAAGCCATATCTGTCACCTTTCCCCATGCTGCTGACCCCAGGGTGGCTGCCGGCGCCTCGAAAGCTTGCCTCGGTCACTTGAGCAGCAACAGAAACAGACAGGGAACTGTCAATGGCTCTGAAGCAAGCCAAGCGGAGAGGCCTCTGTGGAGCTACAGGCCAGGAGTGCAGGGGTCGCTCGGCTCAGCGGTGCAAACAGTGGGCATCGGCTCACCCATTGTTTCATCCCCAAAAGTGACAGCTGGAGAACACAGTTGATGAACAGATACCAATTGTCATTGCTGTTGA
Source organism: Gekko japonicus (assembly GCF_001447785.1). Taxonomy (NCBI): domain Eukaryota; kingdom Metazoa; phylum Chordata; class Lepidosauria; order Squamata; family Gekkonidae; genus Gekko; species Gekko japonicus. Next base: position 245,750 of record NW_015169814.1, on the reverse strand, counting down.
AGGGTCTAAACCAAGGTCCCCCCGAGGTCCTGACTGGGGTTTAGCTCTGCTTGCTCTGGGCCACTAGTGGGCTCTGCTTGCTCTAGGCCACTCTGGGCCACTAGTTGGGCCCTGTAGTGGCCCTGTAGGGCAGTGGCCCACCAGAAAATTTCCCTGTAATTTAAATGGTCAGTCCACCCTTGGGCAGTGCTGTGGCCCTGTGTGCTGAGCATGCTGTTGTTTGGTACATTTGTTGGGGATTGCCTACCCCTGACTTGGAGGGTTTTCTTGACCCACCTTCTTTCTGTGTCTCTCCCACAGTGTCACCAGTGGCGGACAGGTCTGGCAGTGGGAATGTGTCCCAGCAGTGAAGGCGTAGACTTAAAACTTGAGTGCTGTTCTAATACCACCAGAAGCATGGGAGATGGAGTCTGCCCAATCTTATCAGATCTCGGAAGCTAAGCGGGGTCAGTACTTGGAAGGGAGACCACCAAAGAAGACTCTGCAGAGGAAGGCAATGGCCAGCCACCTCTGCAGAATATGCTGTCAAAGGCTTTCATGGCCGGAGTTCACTAGTTGCTGTACATTTTCTGGGTTGTGTGGCCGTGGTCTTGGCATTATAGAACCTGATGTTTTGCCAGTAACTGTGACTGGCATCCTCAGAGGTATAACACAGAAAGATGGAGTACTCTCTGTGTCAAGGTGAGAAGAAAATGGTAGGCAGGTAATGTACATCTACTCCCTTCCAGTCTGGCTTCCACCCTGGTCATGGAGTGGAGACTGTACTGGTCGCTCTGACTGACGACCTCCCTAGGCATCTGGATCGAGGCGGTGTGGCGGCACTGTTGTTGTTAGATCTGTCGGCCACATTCGATACGGTCGACCATCAGTTGCTGACCCACCACCTCGCTGACATGGGGATTCAGGAGCTTGCCCTCCAATGGCTAGCCTCTTTTCTCCAGGTTCGGGGACAAAGGGTGGCAATAGGGGATCAGCAGTCCCAGAGGTGGCCCCTCGAATGTGGGGTACCTCAGGGGGCAGTGCTGTCCCCGATGTTGTTTAACATCTACATGTGCCCCCTTGCCCTGATTGCCCGGAGTTGCGGGCTTGGGTGTCATCAATATGCAGATGACACCCAGCTATATCTGATGCTGGGTGGCCGGTCGGACTCCACTCCAGATGACCTTCATCGGGCATTGCAGGCCGTGGCTGGTTGGCTCAGACTGAGTCGGCTGAAATTAAACCCAGCAAAGACGGAGGTCCTGGGTCTGAGTCGGATCCGTCCGGGGTTGGGGCTCCCTCTCCCGACCTTCGACGGGGCACCATTGGTGCCGGCGTCTGAGGTTAGGAGTTTGGGTGTGCTCCTAGCCTCTTCATTAACAATGGAGGCCCACTGCCAAGTCGGCCTTTTACCATCTTCGGCTGGCGTGGCAGTTGGTCCCCTTCCTCGACCGTGATGACCTGGCCACAGTGATCCACGTGACGGTCACCTCGAGGCTAGACTACTGTAACGCTCTGTACATGGGGCTGCCTCTGTCGCAAGTTCGAAAGCTGCAACTAGTGCAGAATGCTGCAGCCAGGCTATTAATGGGTCTTCCTAGACGAGATCACATCCAGCCTGTGCTGAAAGCGCTGCACTGGTTGCCAATAGTGTTCTGGATTCGCTTCAAAGTGCTGGTTCTTACCTTTAAAGCCCTATATGGCCAGGGACCAGCCTACCTAAGGGACCACCTTTCCCCACATGTTCCCCCAAGGGCACTACGGTCAGGGGATCAAATCCTCCTGGATGTTCCAGGCCCCAAGTCCATCAAATTGGTGATGACCAGGGCTAGGGCGTTCTCTGTGGCAGCTCCTATCTGGTGGAATGAGCTCCCAGGGGAGATCCGGGCCCTGCGGGACCTTGTACAGTTCCGCAGGGCCTGTAAGACGGAGCTCTTCCGCCACGCTTTCGAATAGGAGTCACCACCACCACTGTTCCATCAACGCCCTCTACCCTCCGCACATTGTCACCGCTGGTGCGGGTTCCATCAGAGGGAGCGGGATATGCTTAGGGGACAACACGGCAGGGGGGGGGGAATGCACTGCTGATGCTGTATAGCTACACGACTGAGAGCACCATCTTGATTGTAAAATTTGAAATTGACTAGGGGAGAACTGAACTGTTTTATTAATTTAGTTAATTATTTAATTGTTTCTGTATTTCTGTGTATTTTATATTGGTTTTATTGTCATTATTGGGCGTATGCCCCTGTTAGCCGCCCTGAGCCTCCGGGGAGGGTGGGATATAAGTTTAAATAAATAAATAGATACTGTCAGCTAGCTGCCATGTTTTGCTTGATCCCTTCTATGACCCTGGCGCTATGGCGCATGCCTCATTGCTTGCTTGTTGCTCTGCCTCCTTGCCGTAAACAGCGATAGGGAGACCATGAGAACCAGTGCTGCCAGACTGAGTTATTTGTCTGACCTTGTGAAGGAGGGAGGGCTTGCGTTCCACCGCTGGTGTGAATATTTCGGCTCTCATGGAGCATTGAGACTCTCCCGCTTATTATGTAACCTCCCGCCGGGAGAATTCCCACACGCGTGCTCGGATTTCATTTGCTTAGCCATTTGCCTCATCCTGCTATATGAAGGGATGGTTCCGCTCTATTGTCATTCCTAACAATAACCCTGTGGACAAGGTAACAGACCTGTAGTCTAATAAATCATAGGGCTTCCCTGGAAAAGTGTGTGGAGATTTACTTGCTGTTGAACCTGACATCTACTCCAGAAGGCGGGGTAGGGCTGAGTCATTATCTTGTAGGAGTTCCCCAGACTATGAACATGCTAATGGAGGAGCTTTCCTCAGGAGGTTCTTTTGTATATGGATTGTTTCCTGAGGAGGTTTCCTGTTTCCTGAGGAGGTTTTTTTGTATGTGGATTGGCTGTTTGAAATTCTAATCTTATCTGTAGTGCTGTTGTCAGATGTAGAGCCTTTTGTGTTTTTCACGATAGGAAACCATGCCCTATTTATTTTTAAACTCTCTTCTTTCCTGTTGAAATTGTGTTTATGTTTATGAATTTTAATGGCTTCCCTGTTTAATCTGACATGGTAATTGGAAGTGCTGTCCAGCCTTTCAGTGTCTTGGAACAAAATACTGTGTCCTGTTTGTTAGGCTATGTTCAGCCACTGCTGATTTTTCAGGTTGGCCAAGTCTGCAGTGTCTTTCATGTTCTTTTATTCTTGTCTGAATGCTATGCTGTGTGGTCCCGATGTAAACTTGTCCACAACTGCATGTTTCGCGGTATAATCCTGCAGAAGTGAGGGGGTCTCTTCTGTCTTTTGCCGATCGTAGCATCTGTTGTATTTTTCTGGTGGGTCTGAATGCTACACATCAATGCTACCATTGATCACGTATCGTTATCCTGCTGTCAGTGGTCCTCGTTATAAAAACTATGGAACTTGACCATTCTGAGCAAATACAATCTTGCCATTGAATCCCAGTGAGTTTCTTTTCGGTTGGCTGATGCTAACCCTGAGGTGACGCAAGCTGTGCCTAGGTTTTTGTCTCTTATGATATCCATGATATCCTCTGCTACACACTAATGTGACAACTTGGAGGGTTTTATATCTTTTAATGTTTGGCGTAGCGGTTAGGAGCACGGAATCTAATCTGGGAGAACCAGGTCTGATTCTCCAATCCTCCACATGCAGCTGCTGGTATGACCTTGGGTCAGTCACAAGTTCTTTCAGAGCTGTTCTGGAAAGAGCAGTTCCCGAAAGAGCTCTCAGCCCCACCTACCTCAAAGGGTGTCTGTTGTCGGAAGGGGAAGGGAAAGGAGTTTGTAAGCCACTCTGAGACTCCCTTGGGTAGTCTTCATTGGAGTATAAATCCAATCTCTTCTCTTCTACCAAAATTCATACAGAGCCAGTTTGTGGGCTGTGCTCTGCCAAGAAGGAGTAACTTTATTTTTGTTTTATTTTTTCTACTTCGGTTTTAGCTCCAATACTGTTTTATTTATCTTTATATATCTTTTAACACTATTTTATTAGTGATGAAATACTTTTTATTTATTATTTGTAAATGTTTCCGAGGTGATCCATGTTTTAAATGGACTGTGTTGTTCAGCTCAAGACCACAGGTCAATGGAGCTTATTGTTAATAAAGGAAAGGCTCATATTGCTTTCTGTCTCTCTCTCTCTGACTTGACTTGCATCTAATCAGTTGTGGAGGTGCCATCTTTATGCACAGGAATCTTCTGGACATGTCCTCCCTAAATCTCAAGACAACATGAAGAAATTAGGAAGGCACTTTAAGACAAGGCACAAAGAATACTTCCTTTCAACAGCTGCATCAAAAAGTAGTACAAATAAAATATAGCCCCATTGGATTACTTTTTAAATGGAGTTCATACCTAATATACCACTGAATATTTTCTTTATGACTCAAGGGGGATATTTATCCTCCTCCATTATTATATATGTCTCTGAACACGTAATTTTTTCTATTCAATTACTGTCACAGGGTGGCAGTCAGGATATGTTCATTTGTGTTGGAATGTGGTGCCTGAATATGGAGACAGATTCATTTCCCCTCTAATGATGTTCAGTTACTAAATAGGAATGAATTTCCATTCTATTTTCATATCTACAGACTTGAAAGCTATACAATGGGGGGGGAATCACACCGTTTTGTGATTTAATAAGCACGATTCTAATCTAAAACCAATTTAAGAAAACATAAAACATTCTTTTGAGTTCGGCAGGATATGATATCGGGCTTTGAGTGATTAACACAGAGAAAGAACATTTGTCTGCTCAAAATAATTTGTTCAGTTTGTTCTGAATAGCTGTACTTTAGACTTTACCGTGTGATTATGAAGTTCTGGGGAACACATGTTGCACGAAGCTCATCATTTATAAACTATTAAAATAACACTCTAACAAATGGGAGTAGCCATGTTGGTCTGTATTAGAACATGTGATACATGTTCTTCGGCGGCAGCTCCTGTCTGGTGGAACGAGCTCCCAGAGCAGGATCGGGCCCTGCAGGACCTGGCACAGTTCCGCAGGGCTTGCAAGATGGAGCTCTTCCGCCAGGCCTTTGTATAGGAGCTGCCGCCGTCACTGTACCACCACCGAGCTGCCATCTTCGACGGTGGATTAGATCTGGAGGTGAGCCGACCCTGGGCAGATGCCCAGACGCCTAGGTAACCAAAGAATGCATGCTGTCAGGTTAGGTTAATGAATGAACCCATCTTGGATTGAGAAAAATTTTTAACATCAAAGGCACCGCAGAGTCCTTAATGATTGTTTTTGTTGTGTAACGATTGTTTTATGATGTTTTAACTGTTGTTATGGCAATTGCCTTTGTTGTAGCTGCCCTGAGCCTGCTGGGGAGGGCGGGGTATAAATCTAACAAATAAATAAATAAATAAATGAGGGGGCCTTACACTGAAGCTAAACATGAGCCTGCAGTGCGATGTGACTGCAAAGAAAGCTAATACAATCTTTGGATGCATTAACAGAAGCATTGTGTCCGGATCATGGGAGGTGGTAGTTCCACTCTATTCTGCTGTGGTTAGGCTTCACCTGGAGTACTGTGTCCAGTTTTGGGCACCACATTTTAGGAAGGATGTTGATAAGCTTGAGTGTGTCCAGAAGAGGGCAACCAGGATAGTGAGAGCGTTGGAATCTAAGTCTTATGAGGAAAGGCCGAAAGAGTTGGGTATGTTTAGCCTGGGAAAGAGAAGGCTTAGAGGGGACATGATTGCACTCTTCAAGTATTTGAAGGGCTGTCATGTAGAAGATGGAGCAGATCTATCCTCTCTTGCTCCATATTGCAAGACTAGATCTAATGGGTGGAAATTACAAGAGAGTCGTTACCAGCTAAATATCAGGAGACACTTCCTAACTGTAAGAGTGGTTGAGCAGTGGAACAGACTACCTCAGGAGGTGGTGGATGCTCCTTCACTGGACATTTTCTTTCTTTCTTTTTTTTAAAATAACATTTTTTTATTTTGTAATAAAACAGTAAACATATAAAACATTCAACAGTAAACTACCATAGTATGATAAATAACAGTAACAAGTCACAAAGTAAATACTTATTTGTTTTGTTTTACATACGATGGAAGATTTCATAGTACTTTGAGGGAACAGTAAAATTAGAACTCTCAGCATTGAATACAAATTCAAGAAAAGGAAACCATTTCATATGGAGATTTGACATTTTATTTCAAGCAAAGTCTGGACGACCATTTTTTGGGTATGTTGTAGAGCTATCTTTCGGCTATGCTCCTGCAGAGTGCAGGATGACCTGCAAGGTCCCTTCCAACTCTAACATTCTATGATTCTGTAAATCAAACCAGTGGTCCATCGAGGTCAGTATTGTGTACTCAGACTGGCAGCAGCTTCCCACTTGCTCAGCCAATGGCCTTTCACATCACCTGCTGCCTGGTTCTTTTAACTGGAGATGCTGGAGATTGAGAGCGGGACCTTCCACATGCAAAGCAGAGCCACACACCTTCCCCATCCAGTAGCACCTTACAGATCCACAAGATTTTCAAGGTTTCATCTTTTGAGAGGCAAAGCCCTCTTTGTCACATACCAATGAAGATCTGGTGAAGGGAGCTTTGATCCTCCAAAGTGCATACCCAGAAACTCTTGCTGCTGTCCAAGGTGCTATTGGACTCAAATCTCCCCTAGCAAATGGTGTTTATATCTTGTGGCGTAAAATTGGAGTGAGCCTCGGTTATTACTTTTGAGTTGAAATCCTTGGTGAAGTAAACTGTGCACCTGAGTGCTGTTTCTATGCTCCAATCATGTTTGTTTTTTGGCGCTTGACAAATTGTGCAGTTGAAAGGAAGTGTTTGATAGAACGTGGACAGGCAGTGGAGATTCAGGGATAATCCTAAATTTCCAACATGCACCATTTGTAAACACAATGGCTTGGGTCTAGTGGTGCACACATGGAAATATAAATGGATATAGTACAGTTCGGCTTGTGCACGATCTTGTGCAATACTCTAATACTCCTCCCTAAACATTGCACGATCTTGCAATACTTTGCACGATCTTGTGCAATACTCTAATACTCATCCTTAAACATTATCATGCCCAGAAACTGGTTGCACATGATCTTGCACAAGCTGAAACACAAATGAGGATACGATAAGTTTTACTTAGTGCAAATGGCTACTGTGGTGTTTCCCTTGCATTTCTGCTTGAACTAGAAATCTAGCACAAGCAGAAATTGTGCACTGGATCCAATCCAGTGTATATAAAAAATCTGTATCCCCCCCTTTTTAATACATACATGGATTTCGTACACTGTGAGATCGTGTTTCACAAAGGCTTTTTCTTGCATCTCATCAATATCTTCTCTTGTAGCTTGTATATGGCCCATTACACATGCACATCTTCCTGCAGATTTTCAGAGCAGTATGCCTTTAATCTTGATTTTGGATTGTGCCAAAGTGCCTGCCTTATGGACCATTCTTTTTTCCTCTGGTGTATTTATTCTGCAGGTACAATTTTAAAAATGCAGTTTTCTAAATTGGGTTGGAATGTCACTTGTAATGTTTGGGGGCGGTGGTGTCCAAAGTTTTTTTTTTTTTAAATTTATGCAATTGCCCTATTGCAGCTACACAGTAGCATCCAGACTTCCATTTACGTCTTCATGGTTCAGGTTTTGCACATGCATTTTAGTGTTAGTTCATTGAATGAAATGGAACAGAAAGGAATGCAGGCAAAGGGGGGGGGGGAGGGGAAGCCGATGTTGGAATTGACCAGACTTTTCCTGAAACTGACAAGCAGCTGTGAAGTCCTGCTTTTCATATTGCCGAGGACTAGGGGATTCTTTGCTGTGTTATCAGCCACTTTAAAAACTGGAAAAGAGTCACACAATCTCAGAATAGGAGGGAACATGTTGAGTGTACAGAATGCACAGTGGGATCCACTGACATTGGCATTGCAAGCTGTGATGGTTGGCAATTTGTGTGTGCCTGTGCGCCTGTGTGCCTGTGCAAAGTTGGCTGCAACTCTACCACATTTTGAAGAGAGCTGCAACTTGTATGGGGGAGAAGTCCTCTGGCAGAAGCTCTGTGGAAGATGAGAAGTGCTTGCCCACTCCAGAACTGCTGATTTTGGGTGTTGAAAGATCTGAGTCAGATTGAGGTGATGAGAGAGGAGGTCCTGATAGACAACTCAAAAAATTATAAATCACCAGGGCCGGACGGAATACCGGTGGAACTATACCAAAAATATTACAACTGAACTCAAGGCAGCAGAGATCTGTCTCCCTGGAGAAAATGACTGTTTTAAAAGGTGGACTCTGTGGCATTATACCCGGCTGAGACCTCTCCCTTCCCCAATCCCACCTCAAAACCTCTAGGGACTCCCCAGGCCAGTCCCCAAGGCTCCCTCCCTCCCTGAAAAGCCAAAGGAGGCCTGGAAAAGTCACCCTTTGACTCACAGAGCCGGTTAGAAACCTCTTCCCCCCCCACACCCTGAACGTTCTATCCTCTCTCTCACAGTTGGTGTCTGAAGCAGATCCCTGCAGAGGCCATTTCAAAAGGTTTTGGGGGGAATTCAGCCATCCCTGGAGGGATTTTCTTAGTTTTTGCATTTTTCTGCAGATACAGGAAGTCTACTGAGTATGTAAGAAAACCTGCTGGGCCAGAGGGAGCTTCCTTTTCCTGGGAATAAGGATCTGCACAGCGCCATCTGTTGGAGATTAGATATATAGATATGGAGCAGAGGCCCATCAGTGGCTATTAGCCACAAGGTATAGATAGGAACTCTCAGTCTGGGGCAAGTGATGCTCTGTATTCTTGGTGCTTCGGTGGGGGTGGGCATAGTGGGAGGATTTCTAGTGTCCGGGCCCCACTGCTGGACCTCCTGATGGCACCTGGTATTTTTAAGCCACTGTGTGAGAGTGTTGGACTGGATGGGCCATTGGCCAGATCCAATATTGGTGTTAGGCTCCCAGTAAAACCACTCTTCAGCCAAAATCACTTAAAAGGTTTATTGGAAGGATTTGGTTAACTGTAGAGATGAATGCCCTTGTTAGGACTGGCGAGTCCAGGGCGGGAGATGGAAAGGAAAGGTGAGTGCCCACATTCCATTCATACATCACACACACCAGTCTCATAATAGGTCTGATAGTTACATGACCAACTAGCCATTCCCAAAGTCTTATCTTCGCCCAAGGTCACTCCCGTGTGAAAACCCAGTGCTCCTTGGGGCCGGTTACTTCAAGAAGAGTTACAATCATGGTGCAGCCCTAAACTACAATTGCTCTTTCACACTCTCTCTCTCCCCCCCTACAGAATCTCATGTCAGAGAGGGCATAAGATAGTAAATGAAGACAAGAAGCAGATGTCCCGAGCAAGCAGCAATACAAAAGCAAAACTGGCATTAGTGATAACATCAGCAATAAATCCCCCTGCATGCCCGAATCTGACAATTGGCTTCTCTTATATTCTCTTATTTTCTTATGTTCACATGGTAAAGCTTTGATCACCCGACTATAGAACACCCTGCCCCAGAAAGTTTGTTATGTCTACTTACTCCAGGCCTTCCAAAGAATGATTAAAACTCATTTATCCCAGAGGGCTCTGGAGTTCTCCATGGCTTTAATTTTCTAACTTCATATTATTGCTGATTTTATTACTGCTCGTATTTATTAGTTTTAAGTTTTTCTGTTAATGGTTTTACTGCTGTTTTACTGACGCTTTTATTTGTTTCAGGGCTGCTGCTGGTTGCTATTACAAATTGCTTTTTAATTTACTATCTATACAGAATAATTTTACGGTGCTTTAAATTTTCAATTTATGCCATAAGCTTCCTTGACAACTTGTTGAACAGTAACAAGTTGGATCCAGAATGCAAATTAATGGGTAGATTTTGCAGAGGGATTAAAATAATGAACCCGTTATTTGGCTGTGTGATCTAGACTGTCTAATAATCCATCCTCTATCAGTTATCAGAATTCCAGCATTGGTCAGGATTTTGAAATCAGATGTGTTGTCACCAATAGTCCATGTGATGTTGGCAGTAGGACAAATTTCAACACTTTTCAAAGATTAAACATAGTTATTTTCATAATAGTAGAAAAGCTGATGTCTGTTGTTTAGTTGTCAACGTGTACTGTAGAAGCAGAGCAATAGGTTTTTTACTTGAGTGTAGTTGGTTGAGTTTTACATTCTGTGTTTAATTCCATGTATTTCCCAGAACTGAAGATAAAATTCTCTGCTACAGTTGATATTTAGGAAATGTAAGTACCTGAACCCTAAAGTGTTCCTTTTGTGTAGCTATCCATAAGAAATTTGACTTGACAGATGTGACATGTCGAACCATTAAAGTGAACAGATTTTTGCGTAGCTGAAAGGATTATGCAAGTCATATCCAGAATATTTTGCTTATGTTCCATCCCTTGCTTTTTTTTTGTTAAACAATCAAAACACACATTTAAGAATGAATTGCTTTTGAATAACAACGCAGCTACGGGCTACCTGCTGTGAAAGAATTTGTGCTGAAAGATTTACAAGGAAGGGGGTAATAGAGGGGGGAGAAATCCATTTTTTGGCTATATTCTTACTTGTCAGCATGCATATTTCAGTACAGGTGACACTGATTTATTATACACCACTGCCAGAAAGTTTTGCTCGATTTGAGGGAACAATGCCGCCCACTGCACAGTTGGTATAACTACCTGGAATTGTTCGTGAATGTCAATGACAAAACAACCTATTTTGAATGTAATGTGTAGTAGCAGAGAAACAAAAGGCATAGCAGATGGACTGAGATGACCTTGGTTATTAATATACAATCCATACCTGATAAAAGGAAAAATACTGGCAATGAAGTTACTGCCATGGGTTCCTTGGACCATAAATTACTGGAGAGGAACTGGAATGCTAACGTAAACCAGGATATGGTTGATGCTTCAGTTCTCCCATTTAATCAGCTTGATGTTAATTTTTGATCATAGAGGACAAAGGTTTATTGTTGACTCAGATAATATTGGGGTGGATCCAACCATCCTCCAAGGAGACCTCCTCCAGCCTAAGGAGCCTTCCTCCAACATGAGTGGCTCTTCCTCCAATGGAGAAATCCTCCAAGGAGCCTTCCTCCAGGCTGAGGATCCTTCTTCCTGAGATGGTCCTTCCTCCAGTAGAGAAGCCCTCTAAGGAACCTGCCTTCAGCCTAAGGATCCTTCCTCTAACTGAGATGGCTCTTTCTCCAATGGAGAAGCTTTCAAAGGAGATTTCCATTAGCCTAGGGAGCCCTCCTCCAACTTGAGTGGCTCTTCCTTCAACAGAAGTCTCCTTCACTCGGAGGAAGGCTCCGAACTTTACTCAGTGGAATGTGAGTTTAGAGATAGGCTCTACCCCACGTGATATATGTTGTTGTGAGCCTGGTGCAGACATCTTATCTGGGCAGCAATCCTGTTGCATGTTAGAAGATCAGATCTGTGACCTCCTCTCCATTTTCCACCTAACATAGCATAGGGCGCCTGCTTCAGGTGAAGTCCAGAATGGGTAATGGCTTCATTGGAGCAATGCTTACCACTCAAATGTTATATAGTATGTGCCTCCAAGGTTCTTTAATTTTGTTGTGGTGGGGAAGGTACATAGCTGTGTTTCCACCACTGGAAATAGATTATTGCTCAGGTAAACTATCTGAACTTGACAATGGCATGCAATAGGTTTTTGTCCACTCTTGAGAGTTTCCACAGTGGTGATTTTATGAGCTACAATAGCATGATCCAGCCAGTGTGCTCTCTGACACTTAGTATCTGTACTGACATTCTCACAATTGGAGGATGCTGTGACGTCTTTGCTTATAGGGGAAACGGTTTTACCTTTAAACACTTTCTGTGTATATAAACTTGGTAGTTTTCTGCTGCCACCAGGAATTAAAAATTCCAATTCTCTTTCTTTTGGTAGTATGACCCAGGGCCTGGGCACTTCAGAGGACTATGTGGCCCTTAGGAAGTACTGTACTGATTTCTGGAATAAGTTTAAACAAAATTTGATTTATTTAATAAAGAACAAAATAGGTTTCTAGTTATTTTGAACAGCTGCTGAGGAAAGGAACTTGTAAATATAACTGGCAAAGCTTGGTGCCACAAACAGTCTCTCAAACTCCAAATTCCACTCTGACAGGCTTATATACTCAGTATAATCTCTCATATATCTATATATCTAATCTCCAACAGATGGCGCCGTGTGGATACTTAGTCCCAGGAAAAGGAAGCTCCCTCTGGCCCAGGAGCTTCTCCTACATACTCAGTAGACTTCCTGTATCTGCAGAAAAATGCAAAAACTAAGAAAATCCCTCCAAGTGGTACCTATTTATCTACTTGCAATTTTTTGCTTTCGAACTGCTAGGTTGGCAGGAGCTGGAACTAGAGATGGGAGCTCACTCCATCATGCGGCACCCGGGTCTCGAACTGCTGAACTACTGACCTTCCACAGCCTGGAATCCACAACATGGAATCATTACAGATGCCTAAATTATTTTACATCCATCCTCATCATGCACAGTATTCCAGAGGTTCTTGTATAGTATGAAATTCTGCCAGAGTATAGCATTGCCTTTCCAATATCAATGCTTGAAACACAATTATATTGACAGTGTCATGTGGTCTGCGGAGCGAAGTAGATGAAACTTGGCTATCACGTTGGGGAATATGAGTTCTAAAGAAATTGGTTTTTTTTTAAAAAAAAAATTCTTGTAAACTCTTAGAGACAATATGCCTCTGGTAGCGAGACTCTGAAAGGATGTGGAATGGTATGGTACAGCCCAAACTCATCAGGCACGTTGGGGAATATGAGTTCTAAAGAAATGGGTTTTTTAAAAAAAACTTGGATGAGGGACCACCAAGGAAGACTCTGTGGAGGAAGTCAAACAACCTCTGCTTCTCACTTGCCTTGAAAGCCTCCTGCTGGGGGCACTATCAGTCGGCTGTGACTTCACGGCATGTATGTACCAAGCTAGATTCTGAAGGCAAGTCTTCTCTTTTGCCATCTAAACACCCCAAGGAATTTTTTTCCTACCCCTCCTCTGTTTTCCCTAGTTAGGGCCAAGGTAAGCGGCAAAGGCAGTGCCTCTAAAATTTGCCTTGGACCAGGTTGACAGTGGTGTTAGCCTGGAAGGCAATGACAGGTACAATCAATACCTGTCACTTCTTCCCACATTGCTGTCCTCCGCCCATTGTGCCACCCCAAGCGGCCATCAGGGAGGGGCTGTGGCTCACTGGCAGAGCATCTGCTTGGCATGAAGAAGGTCCCAGGTTTAATCCCCAACTTCCCCAGTTTAAAGGATCAGGTAGGAAGTGATGTGAAAGACCCCAGAGAACTGCTGCCAGTCTGAACAGGCAATACTGACTTTGATGGACTAAGGGTCTGATTCAGTATAAGGCAGCTTCATGTGTTCATGTGTTCATCTTGGTAGTGAACTGGTCCTTGCAGATGGTAAACAAAGCAAGGATGGCCATGTCCTAGAAGCATACGCATGGCTGTCATTGAAAACAGAATCTGAACTAGATGGATGAGGTTCGGTGAGAACCAACAAGGATCATGTCCTGCATTAATTCTTGGTACAGCTCACGATGCTGAATTACAGATAAGCAGCTGATTGAAATATTTTCATATTGAGTTTTCAGTCTATTGCTTAAGAAAGTTGCCACCGTGTATGATCTGCTCTTGTTTACTGGCGTGGTCAAATACTTTTGATTGTCACCTGTCTCACATGTAGCTGAAAACGTCCCAATGGTTTCCATTGTATCAAAGACAATAGGTTGACCTTAGCCTGAGTATCATAAATATATTAAATTGGACTTCAGGATTCTGTAGCTAGAATGGGATGTAAATGACACATGTGTCTGTGTGTGTTGCTGGCATTTTAATTCCCCCATGCAGCTTGGTAGCTGAAGTTATGCACCATAATCAGTTATGCAGTTCTCTTCTCTTTGCCAGTAACCCAGTAGATGACAAGGTATTTATGTTGCCAGATGTATTTGTCGCATGTTGCAAGCAAGGCAATTAAACAGAAATGAATCTGAATTAAAACTATTGCTTCTCAGCCCTAACAGCAGTTCTCATTGTGTACATTTTCTTTTGTGGTACACACTGATCCTTCCTGGCTTACATATTTGCTGATATGTGCTATGGAATAACTCTTGCAAACAGGGTGCTTCATTTGTAGAAGGGTCCTTCGATTTAGTCAGACAGTAATTCTTCTCTTGAGTCTTTCTCCAATGCAATCAAATATCACAGCATTTACTAGCACTTTGTCTCGTGGTTCTTACACACACAACACTGTACATGTTGTTTCTTAAAATGTTCCTTGCAGTATTTTGCAGGCCTGCCTCATCGAAGGTGGATTTGCTGGAATTAGAACATCTGAATACAGAGCTCAGTTCCCCTAGTGAAAATGACTGTTTTGGAGATTGGATTGTATGGCACTGAGGCCCCTCCGGTCCTCACACCCCACCCTGCTCAGGCTCCACCCCCAAATCTCCGGAAATTTCCCAACCCAGGGCTGGCCACTCTAGAACATAGCTACTTGAAGAAGAGACTGGGTATAATGCCATACAGTCCATCTTCCAAAGTGGCCATTTTCTCCAGGTGAACTGTGGTAATCCCTGGAGATCTTCGGGTTGCCAGGCCCCCTGGCACGCGGGAGATCCCCCGGTTTCCAGTGCTCCTCCTGGTGCTGGTTAGCTATCCAGGTAGGGAGAGTTACCACCCCAAACACAATGTGCCTACGTCACTTGGAAGTGACTTAGGCATGTCAGTGACATCGGGGGTGATGCTCTATTTTTGTGTGCAAAACTCTATGGTAGAATTAGCTTCAAACCATAGAGTTTTGCCCAAAAACCACTGATGTCACTGGTGTGCCTATATCACCCAGAGGTGATGTAGACATGGCATGCTTCTTCCCTCCCCTCTCACAGAACATCCCGGTAAGTCCCCCACCGGCTTGTCTTTTGGACTTGGCAACCCTAAGAGATCTCCAGGCACCCCCTGGAGGTTGGCAGCCCTGGAAAGGGTCCCCATCAGTGGAATGGGTCCATGAAACCCAACCACATGTTTTGAAGGAATATGCTTTTGGTAGTCAGATGCTGGTAACAAACAACTGGGCAGTCACCTTCTATTAAGGTTCCCATATCTCATGGACCAAAGTAACACTACCCCAGTTGTATTTATTTAATTTATTTAAAATATTTGTATCCCACTTTTCTCTTGATCAATGGGACTCAAAGGAGCTTATATTAAAATGAAAAACAAATACAGTATCACATTGGCAGAAATAGATATAAAGTTTCTGGCCAAGATATATTAGTGTAAGTAATAGACCTAGAGGGGATCACCACCAAAGCAGGGAACAAAATGGGCAACTAGAATAAGAATGTAATTGTTACTGAATCGACAAAGAAAAACCAAGGAAGGTTTAGACATAAAACACTTCCAAATATATTGATATTAACTAACTTTAAAAATCGTGTCATTTTCTCCTTGTTCAAACATTAACATTAAATGTAGACTTCAGCTGGCATAAATGAAAAGAGACCTATTATCCTAATCACAATGCCAGCTTTGTAATGGCATCTCCAGGCCTCATTATATAGCAATTCCCCTGCAGGTTGTGCTTCACCACCAGGAATAAGATAGTTGTTCTTTTCAATAGATCTTTGTCCGGGCATGCAGTTCTGTTGTTCAGGCCTTTTCACACAGGATATCCAAGGTCAGGGACTCAGGCCCCTCGCCACTTCCTCTGCTCAACTGTTTTCTTGAGGATGCTGGCTCTTTCCCCCCCCCTCTCTCATGGGGCCCAACTGGAGTGGGGGAATTCCCCCATCCTCTGAGAAAACCTGGAAGTGACATCACAACTTTCTAGGAATTGGCCAAAAGTCTATGGTAAAACCACAGAATTATCAGCAATTCCCACAGAGGACTGACTTCACTTCCTGTGCTTTACTACAGAATTTTGGCCAATTCCTAGAAAAGTGTGACACCACTTCCGGATTTTCCTGAAAATAATGTCACTCTATCAGCCAACAACCATTCAGTTTATTTTACTTTGCTCCCGCGCCTACTTGGAGTGGCAGTGGGAAATGCCAGCTGGCAGCAGGAGATACCTCCCCCTCAGCGGGCTGGCAACTCTAGAACAATATATATTTTTTTAAGTTATGAAATACAAAAAGAAGAAAAGATTGGATTTATACCCTGCCCTTTACTACCCAAAGGGGTCTCAGATTTGCTTACAATCTCCATTCCCTTCCGCTCCCCACAACAGACACCCTGTCAGGTAGGTGGGGCTGAGAGAGCTCTCTCAGAACTGCTCTTGAGAGAACAGCTCTGAAAGAACTTGTAACTGACCCAAGGTCACACCAGCAGCTGCAAGTGGAGGTGTGCAGAATCAACCCCGGTTCTCCCAGATTAGAGTCCGTGCTCCTAACCACTATACCAAACTGGATCTCTATGCTCCTAACCACTACACCAAATAAATAAGAATACACATGACATTTTAAATTGAAGAAGAAAAAAACCAGAGAAAATTCTAAAAAGGGCAAGTACTATTTATGAAAACCTTACATTCCCTAGGGCCCAATATTAGGACAGAGGCAAAAATAGCATTATTTCCATGAAGTCCTTTGTATAAGATGATGTGATGGACTGCAGTTTTAAAAGCTTAGAAGTGCTGTGTAAACAGATAAAAGACTCTGAAGATAAGGGACTGCTCCAAGCAATCTGATTGGTTAGCATCGGCTGAGCAGAGAAAGTCTTGAGAGAGCTGCATACTGAGGAGAGATTCAGTCAGGTTTCTGCTTTGACTGAGTTGAGTCTGATTTCAGCCCTAGCTAAGAAGAGTTGAGTTCTGACCGTTTCAGAATTCAGCCCTAGCTGACAGCAGTTTAACATAGACAGGAGAACTGGGGGGGAAATTGGCAAGGAAGTTTGGGAAGTAGGCAAAGACTCTCATTTGGGCCAAGGAAAGGGGATAGATCTTCTAGAGAGAGAGAAGAAAATTCCCTACCCCGTCAAACAGGGAATAAGCTTTGAAGAGTGCAGGGTTCCCTAGTCTGGTGTGGTTAGAAACTGCCTGTAGAGACCTTGAGTCAGTTAAAAACTCAAGATGTGTACTGGTGTTTCAAGAGAAGGGGATTGGACACTGGC
>NW_015169814.1:210428-228589 GCF_001447785.1 Gekko japonicus | reverse complement strand
ACCAGCCTTCTGGAAACCAAAGTAGTTAGAGAATACTCAGCAAAAGTGTACTGAAGTTTTTGGGGAAAACACTGGAACAAAAGCCTATAAAAATAAAAATTTAAATCACTGTGAAAATCGTAAGAAACTTTCATTAGCTTGAAACATAAGAACTGATGTCTGTGCATGCACTGGTTTTACCTCACAAATGCCAACCCCTGATTTCACCTTACCTTTCCCTCAATGTCAAATATAATATTTTGTAATTTTTGAATTTGAAAACACCTCGAGTGCCATTTAAGTTGTTTAAATTAAATCTGGGGTTCCTGGTCCTTCCCTCAGGTTCCTGGGCTGAGCCAACAGCCAAAATATTGTACTGTGACAGGGTGGGACAGCTATACTTCTTCAGGAAAGGAGAAAACACATGGCTAGGGTGGCTCAGTCAGTAAAAAGGAAAGAAAAATGGAGGGGGAAATCTTGCCTCTGAGGGAGGGAAGTGGACCGGGCTCTCACAGGAGAGCATGTGACACTCTCCATTTTAAAATGGTGCAAAATATTGGAAACAAATGGAAGCACCAAAGAAGCAAGAATATGTGAATAAACTGTTGGAGATGGCTGAAAATGACAAATTGTCATTGTTAATGAGAGGGACAACAGACCCAACATTTCAAAAGACGTGGAAGAAACTGTATGACTGGTACAATATAAATGCATAGTTTAAAGTAATGGAAATTTTGGTATTATTAATCTTGTTTAGTTAATTAGAAACTATGATAAAAGCTACAGTGGCTCAAGTGGTTAAGACGCTGAACTGCAGGCTGTGGAAGGTCAGTAGTTCAGCAGTTTGAGACCCGGGTTGCCGCATGATGGAGTGAGCTCCCATCTCTAGTTCCAGCTCCTGCCAACCTAGAAGTTCGAAAGCAAGAAATTGCAAGTAGATAAATAGGTACCACTTCGGTGGGAAGGTTGGAGACAGCTGAAAATGACAAATTGTCATCATTGATGAGAGGGACAACAGACCCAACATTTCAAAAGACGTGGAAAAAACTGTACAACTGGTACAATATAAATACATAGTTTAAAGTAATGGAAATTTTGGTATTATTAATCTCGTATACTTTTACCTTTACCTATGGTAAAAGATAAGAGTGTACAGAAACTTAAGCAAACCTATAGAAAGTGATTTAAGAAAATTGTTAAATATGGTAATAGAGTTATACTGATCTCTTTGTATGTGTTATGTATGTAAGTTTGTTATATGTTGTATGTATGTTGGTTTGTGTATAATATGAAAAGTAATAAAAGTGTACCTAATGGGTACTTATAAAATAAATAAATAAATATATGTCAAGAGATAGCAAATCCATAAAACTCTAAACTGTAAACATGTACACAAACCACCCACGTTACAACAACCCACACTGACAGGATAAACCCCCTTTGGAGTTATAATTCAAGCCAAAATCAGCTTCACGTTTATTTCTCTTTTACAAACAAGACATTTATCAAGGTGAAGCTGTGATCCTCAATAATAATGCAAGAGATGGTTGATTATTGCAGGAAATGTTAGTTTTAACTGTGCAATTGAACTGCCAGCAATGTTGAATTTTTGACGAAAACACAGAGGCAATCAGAAAGGCTTTAAAAACTAGAATACAAGAGATCATCACGGGAGGCCACAATTAACTCCTGTTTTTGCTGATGAATGCCAAACAGGCCAGTGTTGTACAGCATTTGATTATCAAAATGGCAACTCATTAAACGATCATTTATGAACATAAAAACTGCTTCATAATTACATAAGATGCATATGCTTTACTGATAGTTTTATAGACAAGCCAGGAAGACTAGAAGCTTGGCACAATTATAAATCTACAGGTAGTAATGGCAAGTATCAGAGATTGCAACATGATTAATATTAAGACGAACACAAAAGTACCCCATTTAACAACCTGTTGATCAGCAGAAATTACAGAAAATTCTATGTAGGAAGGACAACTTTGACAGTACGAAATTGTGAAAAGGTTTCCAAGAAATGTGTGGTTTGGGCTCCAAATGTTGTTACATTTTAATAAATGATTCGAATTTCCACTGATTGGTTTTCAATATCACCTTACAATGCCAATTTGTACATTTATTCTGTATTTCCTTCCAATTAAGGATGCTTTCTTTTCCAGCAATAGAGAAAAGGTCCCACAGGAAACCAGAAAGAGAATAAGGAAAAGAAATAAAACGTCCGTGGGATGACCCAATTAAGTATGAGAGCAAAACAATCTAAATAAGTATGTTTTGTAACACATTTATTTTGGTTATAGATTAATGCTTTGATCTGAAGAAGAATATTTGGAAAAGTGGGGATTAAGAAATCCAGAAACCTCTTTATCAGCTTGGCTTCATTTGAATAAATTCACAACTTCTATTCTTCATTTTCTCCATTGAGTCCAGTCTTCCTTTTATGGATCGTTTTGGACCTTTTACATGGACTTATACTCTATATTGTTGGAGTTGTTTGCTGTTTATTGTTGGTGCATTTTAGATCGAAAACCTTTGCTCTCATACTTGAGTCATCCCACAGACATTTTTTTTTCTCTTTTCCTTATTCTTTTCCAGCAAAGGGAAACTTCATAAGATTAGACTTCATGGCATGCTGGGACTTCTGGATCTGTGCCCCCACAAAATTTGTACTGTAATTATACCAAACCAATAGCATCACAGGCAGTTTTCATTATCTTTTTTAAAAAAATATTTTATGTATAAAGTTATATCACAATATACTGCCATATACATGCATATTAGTTTATACATCCGGAGTCATTTGCTTAAGTGGCGACTCAGCTACAGGGCTTTCTAGATGAGGCTTCCGTCCTTGATCCATTCCAGTCTGGCTTCCACCCAGGGTACTGGGACGGAGACAGTGCTGGTTGCCCTTACTGATGACCTCCGTAGACATCTGGATCGAGGCGGTGTGGCAGCACTGTTGTTGTTAGATCTGTCGGCCACATTTGATACGGTCGACCACCAGCTGCTGATCCACCACCTTGCTGACGTGGGGATTCAGGGGCTCGCCCTTCAATGGCTTGCCTCTTTTCTCCAAGGTCTGGGACAGAGGGTTGGGCTAGGGGAGCAGCAGTCCCAGAGGCACCTGCTGGAATGTGGAGTGCCTCAGGGGGCAGTACTCTACCCGATGCTATTCTGCTCAGTAATGAGAGTTGGCTATCTTTCCAATTCAATAGATCTTTTTTGATTTCTTCTAGTAGGTTTTTTTTTAATAAAAGGCAGTTTTCATTCTTGTTATAAACCTTTACATTAGGGTTTTGAGTTGTAAGAAACAACAATCATTTTAAAAAAGATATTTAAAAAACAAAAAAGATCTGCCAAAGCAGCAATGAAGTATTCCTGAGGTAGGGCTGGTGTTCTCTTCATCATCCTGGGCCTTTCTGTGAGAGTAGCCTCAAGGAGACAATCATGTTTGTTTGGGAGGGAAAGTGGGTTTACCTCTCTTCAGTGATTTCTGTGACAGGTCAAACCCTGGCTCAGAGGGAGCGTCTGTCAGGAGCTTATTGAAGTATGTAACAGCCTTCCAAAAGATGACAGGAACGTGTGTTCAAAAACACACAAACGGACACTTCTCTCTGAAGTGGGGAAGAAAGATGACTGGAAATATAAATACATGCCTTTCAACTCTATTGATTTTTTTAAAGTACAATCGCAGTGCCACTATCTATATTTCTCTTCCACCTTTTCAAATCCTGTTTTTTTTCCCCCAGACCCTTCTGCGTAAAATTTTGATTCCATTGGTTTCAAAAGCAACAACTCTGTACCTTTCTTGTACCGCGAACTTCTTGAACGTTGAAATAGCAGTTTTGAGAGGGATTCAGAAAGAGGATTCCAGTACTGAATGAATGGTGGCACGTCTTCTGTTAGTTTTGGACTCAAGTCAGACTTTACTGAATCAGCGAATCAGCTGTAGCAACAATGGGTCATCAAAACAGAACCAAAATATTCCAGACATTTTCATAGGAAAGATTAAAATGCATTATGATCAAAATATTTCAGACTAAAACTACCCTTACAATCCAAGTGGCTAATGACCCAGAATAAAACAGTTGGTGTGCAGGTCAACCTTATGTACATTGGCAGGCCTAATTGTCATCTTTATTTTTATGGTGGTGGCAACAGACCTGGCCATTTGGGAAGCAATATATTTATCCCTATCTGCCAGTAGCAATACGAATTTGTCCTGATCTGACCGTCTTTGTAAATGAGATATAATGATCCTCAGGAATCTTTTATGCTCAGCCTCAAATCTCAGGTACTGGAATGTGACATGGGGCATGTTGCTCAATGGACCTAGAGTCACAGGTGCAAACTCTTTCACTCTATGGAATCCCACTGAAGTGTCCTTCTAAAACTGTTTTGGGGTATTGGGGGTGTGTGGGGGTGTGGAATATCATTCTGTGGAGTTGAAGGGGTGGGAGAGCCAGTTTGGTGTAGTGGTTAAGTGCGCGGACTCTAATCTGGGAGAACCGGGTTTGATTCCCCACTCCTCCACTTGCAGCTGCTGGATGACCTTCGGCAAGCCATAGTTCTGTCAGAGCTGGGCTTGAAAAAGAGCAGTTTCTGTCAAGAGCTCTCTCAGCCCCAACTACCTCACAGGGTGTCTGTTGTGGGGAGGGGAAGGGAAAGGAGTTTGTAAGCCGCTCTGAGACTCCTTCGGGTAGTGAAGGGTGGGGTATAAATCCAATCACTTCTCTTCTTCTTCTTCTTCTTTTGGCAGCAACAATAGACAAAGACACAGCTGTCACCGGGTTTTGTTTATGAGCTATCCTAGGCCGAGATCAGATGGGCAAGTTGCCCCGATATCGTGGCAGCTCCCTACCAGATTTGAAGTACACCATCAGCCATCAACATCTGCCTCTTGTCCCTCAGTTGTCCCCCCCCCCGTCCTCACCCTCGACTTCCCCAACACCAGATAAAGTCCTTTGTTTACTTTTGAACTTGTCTCGCCATGGATTCCTGGGTGTCTGATCTTTCCGTTGTACGCTCAAGCTGCTTAGTGAGGTCTGATTCTTCTGGTCCCCAGCTGCCATTTCTTTTACAGTTAGCAACATGTGCATAGCCGCATATCTGCTCCTAGCAAAGAAGCAGTTATGTGCATGTACACATTAGAGTCTTTAAAAAAATTTTTTTTAAGAAGCTGTCCACCCTCTTTATGGTGAGTGATGGTCTGAACAGTCGACCGCAGGGTGAGGCAGGAATAGGATAGCATGTCTGGTCACACCTCTCCAGAAAAAATAGCTCCAGAGAAATTAGAGGCGTGGCCAGAGTGCACCAAAGCCTGCCATCTGATCGCAGCCCTGGTCAAATTTATTTATTTATTCATTTACCAAACTAACATCCAGCCTTTCTGCTCTCACAAGGGCCACCAACGCAAGTGTTAGCTACGCTGTCATGAGTGTGGAGATATTTTCTAATGGCTTTGCATTCCTTCCCATGCGCTTAATTGCTTCAAAGCTGTAATACTTATCTTTGATGTTGTACTGGTGGAGAATGTGGTGTCTATCGTCCGTGGGAGCTTCTCCGTTCCCAGCTTTGCAACCATTAGAGAGTCCAACAGTATCCCACGCGCGGGAGCACACCTAATTGGTGATTGCTGGGGGGGGCATATGAATGCCCTATATCCTATTATGCGCACAAGTATCCCGCCATTCCTAACAGTGTTCACATTATCACATCTATGGCTTTTCAATAAAAGTAAAACCTTCCTGGAAGCGTGTACTTTGCTGCTTAGCTGTGGGTCCTGACAGCAAGTAGCAAATTAAAACACACATAATAAAATCACATTTTAAAAATCATTAACCTCCCCTATTTCTCAGAACCACAGATCACTGGTAGTGGTGGCAGAAAGTGCCATAAAGTCGCAGCTGACTTATGGCAACCCCGTAAGGGTTTCTGAGGGAAGAGATGAACAGAAGTGGTTTGCCATTTGCCTGCCTCTACCTAGCAACCTGGGACTACTTTGCTGGTCTCCCATTCAAATACTAACCAGAGCCAACCCTGCTTAACTTCTGAGATCAGATAAGATTAGGCTAGCCTGAGCCATCCAGGTCAGGGCACTGATCATTAAAACAATTAAAACCAAACTAAAATACATACAAAAGATATAAGAACAACAATTAAAACATTGCTCAGGAAGGAAGGATCACAGTTGTTGTTGTTGTTGCTGAGTCACACAGTCGAGTCCGACTCTTCACGACCCCATGGACCTCATCGTGCCAGGCTCAATTTCATGTTCGTTGCATCGATAACACTGTCTAGAACAAAAAGGAACAAGACAAGGGTGCCCTTTATCTCCGTTACTATTCATATGGATATTGGAAGTATTTTTGAAACAGGTTAAAGAAGACAAAGAAATATCGGGTCTAGAGAATAAAGGTTTTTCATATAAATACAGGGCATTTGCTGACGACGTGATGTTTATGATAGAAGAGCCGATACAAAAGATACCATTGATGGTGAAAAAGATAATGGAGTTTGGAGAACTAGCGGGCTTCTATCTTAATAAAGACAAATCGAAAATAATGTGCAAAAATATGACAGTAAAGGAAAAACAAGAATTGCAGCAAGTGGTACAATGTGAGGTTGTTGCCAAAACCAGATAGTTGGGAGTAGTGTTGTCTATGAAAAATATAGAGTTGTATAAGAACAACTATGAGAAGCTCTGGTCAAAAATTAGACAGGATACTGAGAAATGGAATAAACTGAATTTATCACTGATGAGAAGAATATCAGTGGTTAAAATGAAACTTTTGCCACGACTGATGTTTTTGTTTCAAACAATTCCAATAATAAGAGACAATAAAATTTTGGACGAATGGCAGAGAGAGATATCAAAGTTTGTATGGAATGGTAAAAAACCAAGAATTAAAATGAAAATTCTTTGTGATGCTAAAGAAAGAGGTGCAATAATAAGAGACAATAAAATTTTGGACGAATGGCAGAGAGAGATATCAAAGTTTGTATGGAATGGTAAAAAACCAAGAATTAAAATGAAAATTCTTTGTGATGCTAAAGAAAGAGGTGGACTACAGTTACCCAATTTCAGATTATACTATGATGCAGCGTGCTTAGCTTGGTTGTGGCAGTGGGTTACATTAGAAAATAAAAAACTGCTGGCATTGGAGGTTCATGACTGTAGATTTGGGTGGCATGCCTATTTATGGTATGAAAAAGTGAAGGCAGATGGGTTTTTCAAACAGCATACCATTAGAAAAGTTCTATTTTTAGAAAAGTTCTATTTGGAATGTGTTTTTCGGATGAAAGGCCGCTATGGATTGTGCCAGCAGAGGTAATAAAACCGCATTCGAGATTTCAGTGGGAGGATTGGGTACAATATAGAGACATGTTAAAAATGGAGGGGAAAATATTTGTTCTGAAAATGGAAGAAGAATTGGCATTTAAATGTGGGTGGTTTGAATACAGACAAATAAATGAGTTGTTTAAAAAAAGATAAAAAATGTTTGGTTTTAGAGAAAAAGATAATGAGATGGAAGTTGCATGGTTTCAAGGTGAAAAGCAATGTATTTCTAAGATGTATAAAATATTGTTAAAATGGTATACAGAAGAAGAGACTTTTTTTAATTGTTTATTTTGATTTTTATACAACATATACACAATAGATTTGTTTAGGTTACAACAATTTTGGTTTACATGGCAACAAAATATTTTAATAGCTATTTTATATGTAGCAGCTATAAACAATGTAGGGAGAATAATAGCCTCTTTTTTAAAAAAAAAATCAACCATCTGCTGCAAACAATACACGTGTGTTTACAAAGTTCCTCCATTTCTAATTGATGCCGTTGCTGTACAAGACTATGAATTACGAGCAGCAAGGAGCCAAACCATCAGTTTTTACAGCAGATTATTTTGACTGATGAAATTATATGGTTGTTAGATTATTTCATAACGTTTGGTATTGGTTCGAAGTGATTGTTTTGCGCAGCTGTTATTCTGAGCCAGGATCCTGGAAAGGAACAGCAGATATAAAACAAAACTTTTTTTCTTCTTACTGTTCCAATCGGTGGTGGTAGTTAGTCATAAAGCAGAGATTCAGAAAAGGCATAGCATATCCGAAGCTATACCGGGAACTGACGACTGGATTAAGAAATTGTTATTTGCAGTTGAGATGGACAAAATGACAAGGAAATTGAACAATAGAGACGCAGAGGAAAGATCTAAAAGACTACTTGGAAAAATATGGAGATGTAAAACATACCTTATTTAGTTTTGATAATTATTAAAAATAGAACCATTATTGAGGGTATTCAAAATGAAGATAGAGGGAGTAGACAAAAGAGTTGCCTAATGAAATATAAGAAGTTTGAAAAACAACATTGAACTGGGACTAAGAACGCAGGAGGTCGAAGCACTGTGGGAAGCCATATATAGGGGAGGGAAATGGGAGGGGGATATAACGGGGGGAATGATGAAAGTATTTTTATTGTTGAATAATAGAGGGTATTATCTTGATGACTTATGGTTAACTGTTGATGGTTATATCCTAAATAAAAACTATGATACCAAAAAAAAAAAAGATAACACTGTCTAGCCATCTAATCCTTTGCCATCCCCTTCTTCTTTGACCTTCAATCATTCAATCATGGATGACTTCAAGAGCGAATTAGATAAGCATATGGAGCCCTTTTGTGTCTCACCTTCCCGGCTAACCAATCAGGCATTGAGTTGGTCTGGTTGGGGCAGGGCTCCACCTGGCAGACCTTAGGTCTTCAGTCTGGTCTGCCCACCCAGCATAAAGGGAGGCCCTGCCATGCCACTGGCCAGCCTTAGTCTTTTCCCCAATCACCCCTCCCTCTGTCTGCAGTGTATATGGGGTTGTCCTGTTAATTTTCCTCTGTTTTTTGCATTCTCACAAGTGTCTTCTGGCAGTATCAGCACTGGGACAGATCCACTTGGGGGGGACATATCCATTTCCCCCACCTTTGGGGTTGGGGAACTTTTCAAGGGATTTTGGCATAAGGGCTTGCAGAGGACACATCCAGCTTGGGGGCTGTCAGGACACCCTTATTCTCAAGTGTCAGGAGAAGCCACACAGTGGCTTGTGCCCACATGGAATCGCCCATCCTGCCATCCCATGGTATACCCCAGCCAGCAGGCAGGCTTGGGTGCTGTGTGTCCATTGACCAGCAGTCAAGTAGGCCAATGCTAGAATCTGTTACCCTATGCTACACCAAGTTGTGGCCATCTCAACTCCAGCAATGTTTCTATTGTCTGTTTTCTTCACCACTTCCTCTCCTGCTTTGGTGCTAGATCCAGAAATCAGATTTATCCACAACATATGCATAAGCAGGGGTCATTTCCTGTGGGAGCGCACAGGAGCAGAGCTCCGGCAGTAAGAAGCCCAGGTGGTGGGGACATGCAACAATCCCCGCCCCCTGCTCCCAGCAACCCTCAGTCAGGCCACAAGGAGCAAGAAGCAGCCAGGTAAGTTGCAGAGCCCCCCCCGGCCTACCTTCAGGTACAAGCTCTCCTTCCTCTTCGAGGACAGATCTGCACATCCCACCCAATCCATAGCTAACAATCCAAAACAGTCCAGTGGCACCTTTAAGACCAAGTTTTATTCAGGGACAAGCTCTCCCTCCTCTGTGAGGACAGATCTGCACTCCCCCCCCCCAATAGCTAGCAATCCAAAACAGTCCAGTGGAGCCTGAGTGGTGGGTGTTGCCTCCTGACACACTTCCGGTGATGTCAGGGGTTGTGGCATATGAAAATAAGTTATGCTAATGAGATCCTGCACCTCTTTTTCTACAAAATGACCCCTGTGCATAACTAAACAGTAACAGTGCCCTTTTCTGTGCTGTTTAGTATTTGCGGTGTGTGAGTCATAGTGTAAGGCCTATGTTACAAGATGGAGAAACTAGGTTGGATCTGGCCAGCTTTTTTGCTCACTCTCACTCACTTGTCCTCCTGACTACAGCTTCTGTTCCTCTTAGGGTTGCCAGCCTCCTGGTGGAGCTTGGAGATCTCCTGCTATTACAATTGATCTTCAGACAATAGAGATCAGCTCCACTGGAGAAAATGGCTGCTTTGGAGGGTGGACTCTATGGTATTATACCCTGCTGAGGTCCCTCCCCTTCTCCAACCCCGCCTTCCCCAGGCTCCACCCCCAATATCTCCACATATTCTCCAACCCAGATCTGGGAATCCTAGCTCCACTCCAACATGGTCTTTGTCCATGCAAGGCCTCTGATTTTGAGCGTTGCTTTTTTGGCTGCCATCGAAGAGTTGATTAGACCCAACCCAATATTTATATCCTCTCCCCAACCTTATATTTATATCCTCCCCAGAATAATTAATACCTCCCACATTTACGCTCTTATGCCATAGAACGATTATTTATTTCTCTCCCCATCTATGAGAGCCCCAAGGAAGCCGTTCTTTCAGCTCAGCTGGATTTTAACACAATTTATTACAACAGTAGCTCCGACTCCTTATTTCTGTTTGGTTTTAATGAAAAAATAGGGACTATAAATAACGAGATGACAGATGTGGTACATTGTGGGCATCTCTTTATTTTCCGTCTTGGCTGCTCAATGTAAAGATTTCTCCCCTTTCCTTTATAATTACTCTGAGTGAACATATTTTCACTCTTTCACACCTAGGCATGACACAGGGAGGATTTTTGATTTCTGGCTTTTCTTGGACGAAGCCAACATAACTTGATGCGAGCTTGGCAAAATAATGGGCACTTGAATTTTCGATAGTACTGAGGACCACCAGAGTTATCGCTAGTCTTTGATTATTACTCTTGAAGTTCAAAAATAAATAGTTCCCCCCCATTTGATTTTATCGTCAGTAACTGGAGTTCCCCCTCCCCCCATCAAACTTCATTTGAACTCCTTTCCAAAGTTACCTAGCAACTTCTTCATGATTTCAGCCTGTTAGATCTGTTAATCGAATGCTGTTATTTGTACAGATATTTCTATCCAAATGCAGATGGTAAGATTGCTTATTTCTCAGCATAAAAGTATACGTGTTTCCAGCCTTGAATGTTCAGAATATCTCAAGGGAGCTCCCTTCACTGAATCTCGGTCTCTAGAAGTACTAAAACAGGTTTATTGAAGGACCAAACGTCAGAACTTTGGTTATATGGGAAAGCTACTATGCTTAGATGTATGCGTGCAAATTTTGAAATTCGTTTTCAAATCATTTCTGGCTTTATGCAGCTGTTGTTGGCCCAAATAGGTCCCCAAAAGAGTTGTGCGTGCTCTGGTACACAGCAAGATTTGGGGGTGCCAACCCACCAAAGAAGTGATCTTTTGATATTTGCTTGGCACCAAGGGATGAAGAGAAGGGCCACATTCAGTCCAGCCATTGTCCCAACAGAGATATGGCTGTTCCTAACATTAGTGCTGGCACATAGGCTGCACACATGGGTCCAATCCATCTGGGGTATCTGTACTGACAGCCACAGGTGTACATGCAGCAAAAGTATGTATGTGAAAATGAATTCAGGTGCTTCAGAAGGGCTATCTATGGCTAGATTGCCTTTGGTGGATCAGAGGGAAAATACATTCAGGAGTAATTTTGCTGAATGTACCTTGGGGTGGATACTAGCAAGAAAGAGTCCAGGTGCCATGACTAGGGAGCCCATGGTGGTCTTATCTGCACATGGAAGAGTCTTCATCAGGTGGACTGGCAGTAATATGATTAGGGAACATAGGCCTTCCATTTACCTATCAGAGGTACAAAATTGCCTGCCCCCAGGTCCAATTCCCTGCCCCCTAGGCATTGAAGAGTGGAGAAAAATAGCTTCCACATAATGACACTCTAGGAAGTTCTCTTAGTCTTTATGGTGAAGACCATAATGGAGGCAGCCTAGAGCATTGAGCATAACCTGGAAGTAACATCACGTCCTTCCCAAACTCTGCCATCTTGAGGTACTTCCCTCCAAATCTCCTGGGATTTGCTAAGGCAATGTGGAGAAGCCTAAATGTAGTGCTATACATCCTTCGCTAGAGCAAAAGGCGTTGCAGAATCTAGAGGTCTAGGGAATAGAGTTCTTTAACAACTTGGGAACAATTTGTTCTTTCAGAGTGTGGGACCAGAGTCTTCTCCACAACTGTAGCTGGCCAACAAGAAATGAAGATAGATTAATGGTCCCATGTAAAGGGCCTAAGATTTACAATCCCTCCACCCCATTTTAGTTGCTGGTTTAATTGAGAACAAATCTAATGTTGTTTGATCATTTCATAGATATGTGCATAGTCATTGTAAGAAGACATAAAAATTTAATACTCCTAAGAAGAAGCAAAACACCAGTTTCCTTTCAAAAGCTTTAGTGGCAGTCACAGAAAATGAATTATTGAGGTGTGGGTGCTGAAATTGATCCATCACCATCAACTCTGAAATGTGTTCGAGTATGAGGACTGAAAGTAGCCTAGGAACACAACATAAAGTATTTTGGAAGTGACCTTGTGGAGTTTAAGCTCCCACTGATATATTTGAGAAAAGCTTGAACAACAAACCATGATTCTCGACTGTGAAGGGGGGATGCCCGTTAAATTTTCAGATTAGCCATTTCCTCCCACCGAGCCCAATCACACTTGCCTTTTGAAAAGTTCCTGACCTCTGATATATGGAAAACAGGGTTTTAATGAATTCATTGTCAGGAGTTCCTTTTAGGAAAACTTACCAAAAAGTGCGCGATGCTTTCACTGTATAGCTTTTCTTCACAGATCTTGACAAACATTCTACTGTACGGAGGCTGTGATTTGTGTGTGTGTGTGTGAGGATTGGGGAGTTTCATTTTATCTTCTGTTATTTGTGGTGTGTAGAAGTTTTCATGGTGTCTTAAATCTGTTGAAACTCATAATAACCACATTGTTAAGATCACAGTGAGGGGTTCCCTGACTGGCCCACCAATCAAAGAAGCATGCCTGGTGGGTGCACGAGAGACGACATTTTTTGGTGGCAGCCCCACAGTTATGGAACAACCTCCCCAGGGAAGTGTACATGTCCCCCTCACTGTTGGTGTTTAGGAGGCAGCTATTTAGGACTGCATTTGACTAATCAACCTGTTATTTACTGACAGTCCTAGTTTTTATGACATTTTATGACACACATGGCCCAGCCCAACAAGGTCTCATTTATGCCAGATCTGGCCCTCATAACAAATGAGTTCGACACCCCTGTGGCCTAAAGCCTAAGAGACTAGCTACATCTTATATGGCCCACAGGGATGTCCCAGCAGGGTTTGGTGGAGATAAGGTTGCCCACTTTCAGATGCTGCCTAGAGATCTCCTGTAATAACAACCAAACTCCAGATTATGAACATTTCCATGGAGGAAATGGCTTCTTCGGAAGGTGGACTCCATGGCATTATTCCCCACTGAGGTCCCTCTCCTCCCCAAACCCCACTTTGCCCAGGATCCACCCCCAAATCTGCAAGTTTCTTATATTACTAGTCAATGAACAACACCCACTAACTATTCCTAGGCTGAAATTCCTGGAAATTTGGGGATGGAGCCTGGGGAGGGCTGGGTTTGGCAAGGGGGAGGGAGAAAGGGAGCTTACTGGGGTTATAGGGTTGCCAGCCTCCAAGTGGTAACTGGAGATCTCCTGGGATTACAACTGATATCCAGGCTACAGAGATTAGCTCCCCTGGAGAAACGGACTTCTTTAGAAGGTGGACTCCATAACATTATACCCCACCGAAGTCTTTTCCCTCCCCAACTCCACCATCCTCTGGTCCACCCCCAAATCTCCAGGTATTTCCCAACCCAGAGCTGGGAACCCTAATGGGGTATGATTCCATAAAGTCTCCTCTAAAGCAATACTTTTCTCCAGGAGAACTGATCTTCATACCAGTAGTAATTTTGGGAGATCTCCAGGCCCCACTTGGAGGTTGGGAACTTTAGCCATGCACGTATTTGGGAAGTGCAAAACTTCACCAAGCACAGGGATATCTGTGGGAGAAAAATTGCATGTAGTCAGGCTCGAAGAAGCTTAGGTTCTATGCCTGGCCTAAATGCAGGGGGCACTGACCCACACAATGGCAGTAAGAGTGCCTTGGAAGACTTGAGTTCTCTTTTCACTCTGTTGGATTCTCAGTGTTCCTTCCAAGCTTCCAGATATTTTTTTTTATTATTCCACACAATAAACTGCAGGCTCGGAAGGACCATGGCAAACGCAATCGAGTGAAAACAGAAATAAAGTTTATTGTGGGGAATAATACCGATCGCTGAGCTGGAGAATAAGCAAACTCAAGCAGTCGAAACAACAACAAATGTCAATACGGAAAAGCTCGCTTAATGAGCCGGTCATTCCAAGCAGTCAAACCGTGTTGGGAAGAGTAGACTGTGCAACATCACTTGATGGTAGCACAGACATTGAAGTCTCAGCAGAGGGAAGTAGAGAGTTACCTAAGCAGCCCTGATCTTTCCTTTGTCCCTTCTCTTGCTGTTCCTTTGTTACCCAGAATGCTACCCTCCTTCTGGTCACTTCCCTTCTCTCTCTCTCTCTCTCTTTCTCTCTCTCTCTCTCTCTCTGGGTGATTCTACAACTGGCATTCACGCCACCTTTTCTCAACACTGAGGAAAAGGTGCAGCTCAAAACCACATTCAGCTACCTCAGGGCAATGCCGTACTGATTGCAAAGTCACCCCTGAACGGCCATAAAGAAGGTACCAAAGGCAAAGCCAAGCAGGCGCACTTTTAGCATGTGCCCAATGGGGAACTCCAGCAATGTCAGGTGAAGCTATGAAGAGTGTTCACAGCAAGAATATCAGCTTGGGGAAGGATTCTGTCCTGGTTAGAAGATAGGCAATCAGCACCAGAAACAAAAGCCATTTTTTCTTTCCAGGTTATCAAGAGGGGAGTGTGCAGGGTTGGTGAACCAATGGCTAGCCTGAATGTGCAATGTGAGTTTGCACTGTGGGAATGACTCTGAAGAAAACAAAACTTGGGCTGCAGTCGCACACACTAAATTATCCACTTTCAGCGCACTTTCCAACTGGATTTTTGAACTGGCAAAATCCAGTTGGAAAGTGCATTGGAAGTGGATTGTGGCTGGGGAACACAGTGATTTCTGGGAAATCTCCAGGCCCCCAGGGAGATTAACAACTCCCATGACTATCTAAGGGAAGATTGGGATATGTATTTTGGCAATTCCAGTGACTGTTTAAGGGAAAACTGGGATATGTATTTTACCTCAGGACACATTCAATGACTCCCAAAAGCAACAACAAACTGTTTAGAATGTTAGAGGCAAAGGCCAATCAGGCCACATATGCAAATGATCTCTATGTTCTGACTGGCCATTGGGAGGAGAGGAACAGCAAACTCTTTAGACTATTGGAGGCAAGACTCAGGCAACGCAGCCAGTGGATAGGGACAGCTTCGGAGTGACAGATCAGGGAGCCAACTGATTTGGGAGCCTGTGGAATGTTCAGGAGAGTCCATGACCGAAAGAGAATTATTATAGAGAGAGATGTGCAATTCGTTCTTAAGAATTTTGTACAGAAGGGGTTGCTTTGTACCCCGAGGAGCCTTCCTGCAGAGAAAGAGACTCTTCCTCTGACAGGAGGAACCAAACTCCAGACTAAGAGGTCATCTAGACATTATAGTGGCCAAGACCATCAGAAGGTCTAGTTTTCCTCTTAATTGAGCAGAGAGGTAGAATATTACCCAGAGCCTTATAAACAAACTCTATTGCACACCTCAGTTTTTAGCTTCCATTATATTCTTTTTTCATGTGTAACTTTTCTTCTCTGAATGTGACAGGATCCAAATAAATTTCAGAGTTACAAAGACTCTGTAACTCTGTCAAAAGGCAGAGGCAAAATCATATTTAAATCTCATCAGAAAGCATTTGGCTCATAAGGGGTGGGACTTCTTGTTTCATGAGTAAGCACTCTAAAAAGTATGTACTTACTAAAGCACTTTCCTCATTGTGAATTTTCAGTAGGATTATTTATTCTTCAACCACCGACATGTCTTTAACAGTAGAGGGCTGTTCCCTGTTCCTTCCCCAATGCATTAGAGAGATTTGGGGGCACCTGTGACTTAGAGTGAAATCTGGGTTTTCTCATAGAAACTGTGAGGCAATAATTTCAGTTGTCATATGTGAAGAAATAACTGCAATAAACTTCATCATAGTAGTTTATTGGTCTGTTTGAATGCAAAACTAATGTTGCCAATGTTAGAGCCGGTTTTACTGGGGTGGAAACAACGAAATCACATTTGAGTGCCTTCTAATGAATCCATTTAAGAACATTAGAGAGAACATAAGAGAAGCCAATGTTGTATCAGGCCAGTGGCCCATCCAGTCCAACACTCTGTGTCACACAAGGGCCAAAAATACCAGGTGCCATCAGGAGGTCCAGCAGTGGGGCCAGGACACTAGAAACCCTCCCACTGTTCCCCCCCCCAAGAACCAAAAATACAGAGCATCACTTGCCCCAGACTGAGAGTTCCTATCTATACCTGCTTGTGGGTAATAGCCACTGATGGACCTCTGCTCCATATGTTTATCTAATTCCCTCTTGAAGCCATCCATGCCTGTAGCCACTGCGACCTCCTGTGGCAGTGAATTCCATGCGTTAATCACTCTTTGGGTGAAGGCAGGGTGAGGGAGCTTGCAGACCTAACAAGAGATGTAATTCAGATGTGCTACTAGGTTGCCAATCTCCAGGAGGGGTGTGGCGCTCTCCCAGAATTACAGCTGATCTCCAGACTATGGGAATCAGTCTCCCTGGTGAAAATGGCAGCTTTGGAAGGTGGTTTCGGTGGTATCCGCAGAGCTCACTCCTTTCCCAAAACGTCACCCACCACCAGCTCCACTTGCAACTATTCAGGAATTTCCCAAGCTGCAGTTGGCAACCCTACAAGCTACTTCAGGTGATTTGGAGATTCCTCTGCTCTAAATCAGCATGTGGCATGAGGGCTGCCATGTCTCCTGCTATGGTGGGAGAACTTCTCCTGCCGGCTCTAGTTGCCTGCACTGCCACCCCTCGAAAGGGGAGGTGGGAGCAAATTTTTGTCAGTGGTGATGTTGGCTGCATTGCTATATTGCACCCTGGGAAAAACAGGAAGTGACGTACAGTAGCTGTAGGAATGGCAGGAAACTCTGTGATTTTACCATATTGTTTATGGTGCTTCCTAGAACTACCCCAAGTCACTGCTCGGTTTCCCCCAGAAGTGACATAGGAATGCAGCCAACATTGCAAACACCCCACCCTTGGCCTGGCAACCCTAGTAAAAGATCATAATGCAGTTTTAAAGGAACAGTCCTTGTATCTGGTTTTTGGAGAAATTCACAGCCCTACAGGAAGGTTGATGCTACCATTACATTTCTAGCTTGCTACAGTTTAGGTTGAGAAGACAAGACTCGCTGGGAAAGACAATGCTGGTAGGAAAAGTGGAAGGCAGCAGGATAAGAGGAAGGCAGAAGATGAGATGGATGGACACAGACAAGGAAGTTTGCAAGACCCGTCATTCATTCATAGGGTCATGAAAAGTCGGAAGCCACTTGATGACACTTAATACACACACACACACATCGTTTAGACGTCATCTGTGAACAGGGTTGCCAGCTCTGAGTTGGGAAATTCCTGGAGATTTCGGGGTGGGCCCTGGGGAGGGTGGGTTTTGGGGAGGGGAGGAACCTGAGCAGGACATCATGCCATCGAGGCCTCCATCCAAAACAGCCCTTTGTAGCCCAGAGTTCAGTTGCAATTCCAGGGATTCTCCAGATCCCACCTGGAGGTTGGCAAACCTACCTGTGAGCGGAGGTATTCATTTGCGCACTTTTAGTCCTCCATCCCCCAAGTTTCCCCGGCTTGCCCTCAGCCAGCCTCTGCCCCCCTCCCTGATTTTGCAGACTGCGTCGCCTCCGTCATTCTTAGGGTTGCCAATTTCCAGGTGAGATCTGCAATTCTCGTAGTATTACAGCCGGTGGCTGGAGATTTCCTGCTATTACAACTGATCTCTAGGCAACAGAGATCTGTTCACCCAGAGAAAATGGTTGCTTCGGGAGGTGGCCTCTATGGAATTATACCCCATGGACACCCCTCCCCAAACCCCACCCTCCTCTGGCTCCACCCCCCAAAACTCCAGGTATTTCCCAATCTGGAGCAGGCAGCCCTAGTCATTCACCTCTGT
>NW_015169814.1:204208-210403 GCF_001447785.1 Gekko japonicus | reverse complement strand
TCAGCAGGAGTGAGTGAAAAACCTGGACTGTCTCTGCTTTGGAGGGAGGAATGGGCTGCCATTCCCTTCTGCCCCATAAGTCTGGCACTACAGGAGTAAAAGATCCCTTAAAGAATAATGGGCAAATGTTGGGATCACAGAGAAGTAATGAGATCAGGAAAGGATTAATTTCTTTAATTACAAATTACAGAGCTGATTAAACTTAACAATCGTTAGGGGGAGGACAGAGGCATACAGGAAATTTGCCTCCCTCCATTCCGGCCTTAGAGATGCACCTGCTAGGGAGAGGCTTTTTAAACATTTTAACCAGGGGTCATTTCCAGCGGGAGCGCACAGGAATGGAGCGCCAGCAGTAAGGAGCCCAGGGGGCGGGCACATGCAACAAGCCCCTGCTCCCAGCAGCCCTCAGTCGGGCCACGAGGAGCAAGAAGCAGCCAGGTAAGTTGCAGAGCCCCCCCCCAGCCTGCCTTCAGGTACAAGCTCTCCCTCCTCTGTGAGGGCAGATCTGCATGTCCCCCCCCCCATAGCTAGCAATCCAAAACAGTCCAGTGGCACCTTTAAGACCAAGTTTTGTTCAGGTACAAGCTCTCCCTCCTCTGCAAGGACAGATCTGCACATTCCCCCCACCCCCAATAGCTAGCAATCCAAAACAGCCCAGTGGCGCCTGAGCGGTGGGTGTTGCCTTCTGACACACTTCCGGTGATGTCAGGGGGTGTGGCATATGCAAATAAGTTATGCTAATGAATTATGTTAATGAGCTCCTGCACCTCTTTTTCTACGAAATGACCCCTGATTTTAACTATTCTTTATCACAGGTCCCCATGAGCCCAGTATCTAGGGCAAGCAACTGGGGAACTGCCTTCTCCTGCTCTAAAAAGGTGGGAAGATATTTAACCCAGGGGTATGGTGCACCACACTCGTTATCTGAAGTACAGAAATACTAAGGTACTTTGCTTTGATAAGGTCCTCTGAGTATCTTGCTAAAGGGTATTCCTAAAAGGGGTTGGTGGGTTCATAAGAGAGGTTTTGTGATCTGCAGAAGGGAACTGATTGATTTACAGTTTTAAAGCAGGATGAAAGGGAACACATGAACACATGGACCTGATACTGGATTAGAGCCTTGGTCCATCAAAGTCAGTATCATCTACACAGACTGTCGGTAGCTCTCTAAGGTCTCAGGCTGAGGTCTTTCACATCACCTACTGTCAGATCTTTTCACTGGAGATGCCAGGGATTGAACCTGGGGCCTTCTGTATGCCAGGCAGATGCTCTACCATTGGGTGTAAATTTTGGCAAGATGGGGACATATATACTAACTTTCAACATTAGCACAATTCATTAATACAGGTAAAACAGGTAAAATAAACAGTGTTACATTTACGATTTTGGTTGTCTGGGTGTACTCTCTTATCCGTGATTTTCCCAGGCACGTGATTCAGGCTTCAGCGCTCTGTGTCAGAGCAAATTAGATTGTACTTCTCCTTAAGCAAATTAATTAATCATTCCTATCCAGAGTAGGTATCACACAAATTTGTTCCCTAGAGAACAGATGAGAAAGCTCTGTGTCTTAAGATATTTCTTCCTGACATAAATTCAGCTTATCATTTGAATGGTCTTCAACCCTGAAACTTAGGCCCCGGTCACATGGGAGGCTTTGATCCGCAAGAGGGATGGATCGGGGGCGCATCAAGCGGGCGCGATCACACCGCAACATCTGGGAAGGGGTGCGCACCCGTCCCCAATCTGTCTCTTCCGGCCGAAGATGCAGATCAAAAAAACCCCTACAAAACACTACTACTTAACAGAAAATCCGCAGCAGGCGCGCCCGTCTCCGGCAGCATGCGAGTCCCCCTGCTAAACTGTGCATGTGCACACATGCGCAGTGGGCTCGCCTTGCTCACCCATCTGTGGCTTCCCCCCTTCGGCATCTGATCAAGCCGGGGAGCAACTGCACGGCGGCTCGGGGGATCTGTCTGATCCCGCCGCCACGCTTCTCTTTTGATGCGGCTCAAAAAAGCCGCACTTCAGCCACACCTTTCCCCCCTGTGTGACTGGGGCCTTAAACTTGCTTCCAACAGCAGGATTCCACTCTCAGATTTCTAAGGCACTGATCCGGGTTTTGAACATGTGCAGAAGACCTTTGTGGTCGAGGAATCTGAGCCGATGGTTTAAGACTTCTGCACCAGAAGATACAAAAACCATATGAGATGGAGCTCAGGTCTTTCCCACATTCACATTTCCCTCGCTTGTAAGTAGGTCTGCCAATCTCCAGATAGCAACAAACACACAAGGAAGACGGCAAAGTCAGACAAACCTAAAGAAACACCATGTTAGAACAAAACACACTCCACTAATATGCACTTGTGTCTTCATAATGTTGATTTACATACAATAGTGACCCTAGTATATCTGCAGTGACAGCAGCCATGAAATTAAAAGACGCCTGCTCCTTGGGAGGAAAGCGATGGCGAACCTAAACAGCATGATCTAAAGTAGAGACATCACCCTGCCAACAAAAGTCCGCATGGTCAAAGCAATGGTATTCCCAGTAGTCCTGCATGGCTGCGAGAGTTGGACTGTAAGGAAGGCCGAGCGCCGAGGAATAGATGCTTTTGAACTATGGTGCTGGAGAAGACTCTTGAGAGTCCCTTGGACTGCAAGGAGATCAAATCAGTCAATCCTAAAAGAAATCAACCCTGTCTGTTCCCTGGAAGGCCAGATAATGAAACTGAAGCTCAAATACTTTGGCCACCAAATGAGAAGGGAGCACTCACTGGAGAAGACCCTGATGCTGGGAAAGATTGAAGGTCAAAGAAGACGGGGACGGCAAAGGATGAGATGGTTAGACAGTGTCATCGATGCAACGAACATGAAATTGAGCCAACTTCAGAGGACGGCGGAAGACAGGAGGGCCTGGCGGGAGCTGGTCCATGGGGTCGCGAAGAGTCAGACTCGACTGTGCGACTGAACAACGACAACAAAAGTATATCTTACACACATTCATTAAAGTATAAAAACCTAAAGTACATTATATATCTACTAATAGAAAAGTCCACAGCTACAGAGACCTATTCCAATGTTGTAGACTATCTTGCTCCTGAGAAGAGACTGATGGAGGTTGCAACAGTCATAAACGATGAGAGATGCAGCAGGCTGTTATATTCTCCACAAAAAGCGATTCAGCAAGCATCAAAGCAAGCAACATGCCTCCTAGGCAAAAATTGTGTGTTTCGACAGATTCTTCTTCAGACAGACATATTTTTCCTGGAACTGAATTACAAATACAATATAACACAATATACTTTACATAATAACCAGGGGAAAAAAGGAGTTAGCTTGCTGTACTCACCGAAAGCTCACAATTTTACAGTGCATAAGTCAATTGTATAGAAGGCTTGTCCAGTTCTCCATGGGAACACCCCAGAAAGACCAAAAGAATTAAAGGAACAAAAGAATTAAAGGAACAGTACTTACAACATCTTGCAGAGTTAACCCCTATAACTATAGCTAAGCTAATTGCTTGGATTCTAGACCCAACTGAAAACTTACAGCATTACAATCTTAACAGCATTACATGATAGCATTACAAAATTCAAGAGGAAATGTCAACATTGCATACATGACCACAAGCCCAATAATTACAAAATAACATTACAAAACTCAAGGGAAAATCCTAATAATGAAGATACTGTTAGCAGAAAACAGCCATCATGGATGATAAGATGCACCAAAGCCCAGACTACATAAGCAGACCCTTTATAAAAATGAACTGAGACCTAAGGATATATTTAAGCCATGAGGAGATACTGTATTGAATTTATGTATAAAGAAAGTTTCCTTCTGAAGTCATAGTCTATGCATATCTCCAGGTAGCACCTGGATCCCACTATCACAATTGCTCCCCACATGACCAAGATAAGTCTCCCTCGAGTAAATGGCTGCATTGGAGGGTGGACTCTATGAGATCATACCCTACTGAGGTCCCTCCCCTCCCCAAATTCCTCCCTCCACAAGCTTCATCCCTAAATCTCCAGGTATTTCCCAAGCCGGATCTGGCAAAACTTATTTGTAAATTCCTGTTTCTTTGTGTGTGTGTGTGTGGGGGGGAGGTAATAGAATTATAGAGTTGGAAGAAACCTCTGGGGTCATCTAGTCCAACCCCCTGCACAAGGAAGGAAATTCACAAATCCCTCCCCCTCCACACCCCCAGTGACCACAGTTCCACGCCCAGAAGCTGACAACAAACCTCCAGGATCCCTGGCCAAACTGGCCCAGAGAAAAATTGCTTCCTGACCCCAAAGTGGCGATCAGAATTTCCCTAGGCGTGTAAGAAAGGGCCACAAGAACTAAGCACTGAGGCAACCCTTCTTGCCTTCCCTCCCATGATCTGCCTAAGTTCACAGAATCAGCATTGCTGTCATATGGCCCTTTAGCCTCTGTTTTGAAAACCTCCAAAGAAGGAGAGTCCATGACCTCCCGAGGAAGCCTGTTCCACTGAGGAACAGCTCTCTGTCAGGAAGTTCTTCCTAATGTTTAACTGAAAACTCTTCTGATTTAATTTCAACCCGTTGGTTCTGGTCCAACTTTCTGGGGCAACAGAAAACAACAGCATTCCCCTGATCCAACAAGGTAGTAACTTTCTCAAAAAAAGAGATAAAATCTGTTCTGCAGTTTTTTGCTCCCTCTAGAGCTGCGGTGGCTCAAGTGGTTAAGACGCTGAACTGCAGGCTGTGGAAGGTCGGTAGTTCAGCAGTTCGAGACCCGAGTGTGCCGCATGACAGAGTGAGCTCCCGTCTCTAGTTCCAGCTCCTGCCAACCTAGCAGTTCGAAAGCAAGAAATTGCAAGTAGATAAATAGGTACCACTTCGGTGGGAAGGTAACAGTGTTCCGTGCGCCTTGGTGTTTAGTCATGCCGGCCACATGACCACGGAAACGTCTTTAGACAGCGCTGGCTCTTTGGCTTTGAAACGGAGATGAGCACTGCAACCCTAGAGTCGGATTCGTCTGGCTTTCGAGCAAGGGAAACCTTTACCTTTACTAGTGGTCAATTAAATATTACACCAGTTTATGTCCAGCATAAAAACCTGAGAATGATAATTCAGAAAAGCCTTTGGACACACCTGCATTTTGAGAAATTAAGTATCCTCAGGGTTGGGAGTTCTTGTAGACTGTATACTTCATGTCAGTGCTTTGCTGTGTAGTGGTTAAGAGTGCAGACTCCAATCTGGGAGAACCAGGTTTGATTCCCCACTCATCCACATGCAGCTGCTGGTGTGACCTTGGGTCAGTTACAAGTTTGCTCAGAGCAGTTCTCTCATGAGCAGTTCTCGAGAGAGCTCTCTCAGCCCCCAGCTACCTCACTGGCTGTTTGTTGTGGGGAAGGGAAGGGAAAGGAGATTGTAAGCTACTCTGAGTGAAGGGTGGGGTATAAATCCAATCTCTTCTTCTCTTTTCTTCTTCTCTGGGCAAGAAAACGTGCAGAGAACTGGAGTGTGATCTTCAGCAGGCTGGAGCTGAGCTATGCGGGGGGCTTGACCTGGATGGACCAGGCTAGCCGGACCTTGTCAGATCCCAAAAGCCAAGGAGGGTCAGCCCCGGTTAGTACTTAGGTGGGAGACCACCAAGGAAGGCCAGGTTATCTACACAGGAGCAGGCAATGGCAAACCACCTCTGAATGTCTCTTGCCTTGAAAACCCTACAGGTTTACGACAAGTCACCTACAATTTGACAGCATTTCCCACCACAGCTGCCAGGAGCGTGGCACCACACGATCCATAGGAGGAAAAATCCAGTGGCAGAGGGCAGGACCAGAGTTGAGAAAGCAAAACCAGATGGCACTGCAGGAGGACAGGCAGAGGCACTGTGAAGCAGGCAGGCTGGGAAGACAAGAAACCAGGGCCCGGATCTCTGTTTGCCTCACTAGCACAATTGTGTGGAAGGGGAACAGCGGACAGTGAAGACATTAAGCACGCTTTCCTCTTCTCTAATGCAAAGGGTGGCTTCCCAGCAGCCCTAATGATACTATAAATACAGCTATATAGTGATGTGAATGATGCCTTTATTTAATTGGAGCTCCGGGCTGCCGTTGATTCTGCTAATGTTATGGAGATGCCAATTAAGGCATGCCAGTGAATAAGTCTGCATATCCTCCCTGTCAATGCAGAGGAACTCCCCTGTCATTTTCTCAAGGGAAAG
>NW_015169814.1:201592-204174 GCF_001447785.1 Gekko japonicus | reverse complement strand
GCCCCCTCTTTTGACCTAGGCTTTTTTTTAAATTAAAAACACCCCCCCCCCCAAAAAAAAAAAACCTTGAGTATAAAAGCTCTTGAATGAAAAGGCTTGACTGCTATTTATAAAACAATGTGTGAATTAATTTGGAACTCCGCATAAGTACCTCTCTGTTGTTACTCTTTGTAAAATGAATATTGTGTTGGTAAAACCATCCTTTCCCCATACATTCATTTCTAGTGAGAGAACCTTGAGGGTTTTCCCCGGACTCAGAAAGGGCCCGCTTTACTATGCAATCCTGCCCCCACCTACTTGACTACATTGAAGAACTGGGGAATGGGTTCCTTGTAACCAAGGAAGGTGAAAAGTGTTTGCACATCAAATTAGCGCGAAGC
Organism: Gekko japonicus; assembly: GCF_001447785.1. Lineage (NCBI taxonomy): Eukaryota > Metazoa > Chordata > Lepidosauria > Squamata > Gekkonidae > Gekko > Gekko japonicus. The sequence continues at coordinate 203,794 of NW_015169814.1, read as the reverse complement.
TACTATATGGTATTCCTATCTGGATTACTGCTTTTAATAAAGCAGTTGAACAACTACAATCCAAATTCCTGAGGAAGATTCTGGGGTTGCCTTCGTGCGTATCTTATGCTGCCATTTGTCTGGAGCTTAATTTGAGACGGTTAGAGACCAAGGCCTGGATTATTACTTTCAGATTTTGGCTACGTCTGCATTTTAGATGTAACCACAATAGCCTTATCACCTATATGCTGGAAGAATCTCAATCCTCTGCGTGGCTTATGGCTATTGAAAAGAAAATCACTTCTATTGGTTTTAACCTGAGTGACCTTGTCATCCGGTCAGAGCTTGAGGTCTTTACTTTGCTTAAACAGAGACTTATTGATATAGAGTTGCAAGAGCTCAGAGCCCTTGCCTCCGGAAGGTGCTCCTCAGTAAGGTGGGCTTATCCCCTTTCTGGTACTCTACCATATTACTTTTTCTGTCTGACTTCACCGCAAATGTGTAGAGCTTATCTGTTGGCCCGTCTTAATGTTCTCCCCTCTGCTATTCTTGAGGGGAGATATAAGCAAATTCCTTATTCAATCAGGTTCTGTGGTTGTAACAGAAGTGAAATAGAAACTGTTGAGCACGTACTCTTACACTGTAAATTGTTAAATGACATTCGAGTGGAGTGTATAGAAGCCCCCCTTAGGATGGTAGCAGGCCAATCAGATAGAATCAAGGTACAATTTCTCCTTGCTTCACGAGATCTGGAGATCATTGAACTGACCGCTAAGTTTCTCCATTGTTTTATAAAACGGAAGAGTAACCCTGATCATATTAATGATTCTTAATTTATAAGTTTAAAAACTTAAGTTTAAAAGTTTGGAATGCCAGTTTATTTTATGATTCAGGCATCTTTTGTATGGTCAAATCTAACTTGTGACAACTTGAGTTAGGCCTGACATAGCCACGACTATCTATTTTATAATTTCTCTTGGATTGTATTATTGGGAAACGCTTTTAATATTGTATGCCAATAAAAGGTATTTGAATTGTGTGACTACATTGAAGAACTGCGGAATGGGTTCCTTGCAACCAAGGAAGGTGGAGATTTATCTTCAACTGTTCTTCAACTGTTGCCTCCGATGCCACGTTTTGAAACTGAAGGTGTCTACTGCTGACGAGGCAACTTCTACTGAAGAAGAAGAAGAAGAGAAGAGATTGGATTTATACCCCACCCTTCTCTACCTGAAGGAGTCTCAGAATGGCTTACAATCTCCTTTCACTTCCCCTCCCCACAACACACACCCTGTGGGGTTGGTGGGGCTGAGAGAGCTCTTGACAGAAGAAGAAGAAGAAGAAGAAGAAGAGGAAGAAGAAGAGGAAGAAGAAGAGATTGGATTTATACCCCACCCTTCTCTACCTGAAGGAGTCTCAGAGCAGCTTACAATCTCCTTTCCCTTCCCCTCCTCACAACACACACCCTGTGGGGTAGGTGGGGCTGAAAGAGCTCTCTCTCGAGTACTGCTCATGAGAGAACTGCTCTGAGCAAACTTGTAACTGACCCAAGGTCACACCAGCAGCTGCATGTGGAGGAGTGGGAAATCAAACCTGATTCTTCCAGATTAGAGTCCGTGCGCCTAACTACTATACCAAACTGGCTCTCTACACTAAACTGACATCACCGGGCGTAGGGAGTGTGTGAAAGAGAGTGGTAACTGGACATACACAGGCTACATACTGCTGGACCAATGAAGATTCCTTGCTGAGATGTTTTAAAATGCAAGAGAATGTAGCGGGTGACTCTTCCAGTGGTGTCCTTAATGGGCCAAGAAAAGGGTTTGGAGGCCTTCATGACTCTCACAATGCCTTCTAGGGTTGCCAGCTCTGGGTTGGGAAAGTCCTGGAGATACTTGCTCTAACATATCATGGGATTCATTTAGGATGATGGCCTCCAGGTGGGGCCTTGGGTGTCTCCCAGAATTACAGATTCTCTCCAGACCAGTTCCCCTGGAGAAAATGGATGCGTTGGAGTGTGGACTCTATGGCACTGTATCCCACTGAGGTTACTGTCCTCCCCCAAGGTCCATCCCCAAATCTCCAGGAATTTCCCAAGCTGGAGCTGGCAACCCCAGGGGGCTTCTGGTGACCCTAGAGTCAATGGTAGCCTGTGCGGTCTCTCTCTCTCTTTCTCTCTCTCTTTCTTTCTCTCTCTCTCTCTTTCTTTCTCTCTCTCTCTCT
>NW_015169814.1:195398-201513 GCF_001447785.1 Gekko japonicus | reverse complement strand
TAATTGGCCCATGCCATGGGGGGGGGGTGCATACAAATACCCTATATCCTATTATGTTCAATGGGTTGCCGCCATTCTTAACAGTGCCTGTGTTACTGCATCTATAGCTTTGCAATAAAAGTATAACCGTTCCTGAATGCGTGTACTTCGTTGTTAGCTGTGGGTTCTGACATTGGCGGGGTATAAATGATTATTATTTTATTTCTATTATTATTTATTAGATTTTTACCCCACCCTCCCGGCCGAGGCTGGCTCAGGGCCGTTTACATAAGAACAGAATAAAATCCCAACAGTACTGTATAAAAGTATAACATCTGTTAATACAATAACAATCCTTAAAACCATACATATAGTAATATAATAAAGTGCTAGTCCTTCGTTTCCTCATCTCACAGTCAGCTCATTGATCTTCTTCAGTTGTCAGTTTGGTGTAGTGGTTAAGTGTGCGGACTCTAATCTGGGAGAACCGGGTTTGATTCCCCACTCCTCCACTTGCACCTGCTGATGTGACCTTGGGTCAGTCACAAGCTCTGGCGCAGCTGTCCTTGAAAAAGAGCAGTTTCTGTCAGAGTTCTCTCAGCCCCACCCCCCTCACAGGGTGTCTGTCGTGGGGAGGGGAAGGGAAAGGAGTTTGTAAGCCGCTCTGAGACTCCAAGTGAAGGGCGGGGTATAAATCCAATCTCTTCTTCTTCTTCTTCTTCTTGTCCTGGGCGATTATCTCGGGCAGTAGTTGGAAGACCCAGGGGATCAGGGTTCTCCTATCCTAGCCTGTCAGTTGTCAATAGTGGCGGCGGCTCCTTCTCTCCTCTCCTTCTTCTCTTAGTGTCATTGGGGAGTACTGAGTAGGGTTGCCAAATCCAGTTTGGAAAACTCCTGGAGATATGGGGTAGCGCCTGAGAATGGTAGGGTTTGGGGAGGGGAGGGGCCTCAGTGAGGTAGAATGTCACATAGTCAACCTGCTGAAGTCGCCATTTTCTCCAGAGGAACTGATCTCCTCAGTCAGGATATCAGCTGTAATTCTGGGAGAGCTCGAAGGCCCACGTGGAAGATGGCAGCCCGACATGCCTTCCAAGGTGGCGGCTGAATGTGAAGTACCACTTGTCCTGACATCCTAGCTTTATACTTTGGATGAGCAGAGCTCTGCATTCACTTGGAGATCCCATTTTCCTCCTCCTCCAGCAGCAGCTATTAACAAATCATATTAGGGAAAAGAGGTTTATCAGTGTTTTATTTTTATGGAGTCTTGAACTTCATTAAGGCCTCTGAAACTAGCCCTGTTCATTGTCACATCCTTGTTCCATATAAATTCAGGTGGGTCACCATGTTGGTCTGAAGCAACAGAACAAAGTTTGGGTCCAGTGGCACCTTTAAGTCCAACAAAGTTTTGTTCACGGTACGAGCTTTTGCACATGAAATCTTATACCCAGAGTTAAACTTTTTTGGTCTTAAAGGCACCACTGGATTCAAACTTTGTTTTGTTCCTCATAAGTTAATGGCAGGGGGCCATTCACGATTCCCAGACAGCACCACATGATTTCAAATCTGGGGACCATCATAAGGGGGGGGAGAAATGCCCCTCCCCGTGAGATGGTGTTGTATATCTGGTGTCTCTCAAAGAAGTGTGTACCACAAGGCTTCAGTAAGACAACAACTTCTGTTCAACCATTGTTGCCCTGCAAGGCACATATTGTGCTCTTATGGACAAAGTTCTTAAGTAATAAAACCTGGACTGTGCAAGCAATGTGCAAATTGGGACTGAACTGTGTGGTGACCCAAAAAGGATGCCAGCTAGACACACCCCCAGAAGCAGAAAGCTTTCCTGTATGTTGTGCCAATGGTTCCCCGAAGTCACCTGCCCTCTTGACTGCTGTAAGATGGACCAGCTCCCTAGCACTGTAAACCCAGAAAGAAGACCAGAGACAAAGAAAATCCAAACCCCATGAGAAGCCTCTTCCAACACACGCAGGCAGCATTTCCCTCCCCCACAGAGTCTCACCTAGCTGAAAGGTGACAGGTAAAGACAATCACAGAATCTTAATGACAAAGACTCTGGCCGCATGAGTCATAATCCCTTCAGGTGCTACTGCTCAGCCCAAAGTTACTAGAACTCAATATTGTCCACTCCCTTAATCTCCTCCCCCTAAACCTTGCTCCAATAGGAGGTTTTTGGGATGGACTAGTAGGAGGTGGGCCAAGACATGTGACCTGCCTGGACCAACCCCCCAAGCCCCCCTCTTAAAAGGGGGCACGCAGCCATGTTTCCCCTCCCTTGCTCTCTCTCTGCACCTAACCCCTACCTATCTCACTGACTCTGGATTAGCTACCCAACTGTTTTTCCACGTATCTTTGCTGGCCTAAGACACGACCCCATTTCCTTATGGTCTCCCTCATTTTTTCCTAAGGATCATTCCATCCCGTCGTGGACAGGTAATAGTACTGCCCCTCAACGAAACATCCTGCTAATGCGGAAGTGCTATCTTCCTCTATCTAATTTTCTTAGAACTGTATAACTGTGTGTGTGCTCGTGTATTGTTTGCTTGTGAAGAATCTACAGTAAAGGAAATCATTTTATACTGAAACGTGCCTCTGAGTCTATTCCTGGTGAGCTGGGGGAAAGCAGGACCCCCTGGTGCTTGCTCCGTTATTTTGCCTATTGCCTCGTGGTACATCTTAAATTCCCTAAATATCAATGAGAATCAAGGCGATTTGACTAACACCATTTTGAACATAACCTTGACATAGAGACTCTATTGCCCCCTCTGGTCTACCAACAAACTGCACCTTGTATGTATACACTGTACATCAGTGGTGCAAAGCACCCTCAAGTTGCAGCCGACCATAAGGCTTTCAAGGCAAGAGACTTCAGAGGTGGTTTGCCATTGCCTGCCTCGGAGTAGCAAGCCTGGACTTCCTTGTTGGTCTCCCATCCAAGTACTTGCCGACCCTGCTTAGCTTCCGAGATCTGATGAGATCAGGTTAGCCGGTACAGAGTCTAATGTACATAATCTGCATACTACAGATTCTTTTGATATGGCTGAACTGGTGTCTAGCTCTTGCCCAGAAGACTTGACAACAGAGGAACAAACTCTCTCTGGATAGTGCCCCTTGTGCAATTGTAGATGTGCGCTGTGAAATGCACTATAATATCTGCATTTATTAAATAAAGTAAAGGTAAAGGTTCCCTTGCTCAAAAGCCAGTCAAATCCGACTCTAGGGTTGCGGTGCTCATCTCCGTTTCAAAGCCAAAGAGCCAGCACTGTCCGAAGACATTTCCGTGGTCATGTGGCCAGCATGACTAAACACCAAGGTGCACGGAACGCTTTTACCTTCCCACCGAAGTGGTACCTATTTATCTACTTGCAATTTCTTGCTTTCGAACTGCTAGGTTGGCAGGAGCTGGAACTAGAGACAGGAGCTCACTCCATCATGTGCAGACGGCTCTTATGCTTCTGAACCACCGACCTTCCACAGCCTGCAGTTCAGCATCTTAACCTCTTGAGCCACCGCAGCTCCCAATTTATTAAATACAAACTAACAAAAAGTGCTTTTGGAGTTGTATGTACAGGTGACACAGGTATTCCCTCTGTCACGCTTTCCACAACCTGTTTCTCCACGCAGTCTTTCAGACATGGTCTAGATTACAGAAGCAAGCAAGCCACTTGGGCCGGAGATATCGGGCGATTTCGCATGGGACTTTGGCCCGCTGTGAAGCGCGGTGAGCCCTCTCTTTCCTCCGGAGCATCTCGTCGGTTTCACACCATTTGTTTCGATGCTTCCTTTTGGCCCGGTGCTTCCCCCATTTGCTCCGCAGCAGTTGAAATCCTCAAATCCCAGGATTTTCCGTTTGCTTCGCGGTGATTGAGCCCTCCCCCCCCCCTCCCCACTTTTTCCACGCCCATTAGCCCACCTCCTCTTTTTTTTTTTTGTTTAAAAGATTGGTGTCGTTAGTTCGTTAGTTCAGCACATTGCAGGAACGAAATTAAGGGCAGCGGGATCAGGGGCAGGCTGCCTGCGGCCTCGTGGCTCTCTCACTCGGCCGATCGGCCAGTCGGGCCGCCGCCGCTCCGGTTCTCTGCCGCCCAGCAGCCGCGAGAAGGGGGGCGCCGAGAAGTCCTCAGCACAGAACAGCAGGAAACGGGGCGGCGGCGGCGGAGGCTCGACTGGCCGAGCGAGAGAGCCCCAACGGCCTTCCGTTGGGAGGGAAGGGGGGGCCCTGGCATGAATGGATCTGCTGGGACCGGGCTTGGTGGAGGCTGCAGCGTGGCTCCCCGGCCGGTCTGCGGGGGGAGGCCGGCGATGGGGCTCGTGCTGGGGGCGGGCGGCCATGGCCTCGTGGCCCCTCCGCTCAGCTTGCCGCCGCATCGCTTCACTCTTGTGCCCCCAGGTGAAATGTGCTTTCCAGCTGTGGAGTCTTGTGAACAAAAGTTTTACTTTGTGAGCAACTGACGTTAAAGTTGTGAGCAAGCAATTCGTCTACTGCATTGGTTTGCTCTGGAGCCATCTTCCGCGGCGACCCCCCCTCCCCTGGAGGCTGCTTGGTGACCATTGGGGCTTGGGCCAGGGGTGGGCTGCCTGTGGCCTCGCGGCTCGCTTGCTCGGCGGCATGGCCAGTTGCGCCGCCGCCACGCGGCTCCCTTCCCCGGATCCAGCGCTGGGCCTTCCACGGTGCCCACGGTGTGTCAGACTGTTTAAAAAAATACACACACACTTTCCCCTGCTTCTACAGAATGCTATCTGGAAGAGTGTAATCCAGTTAAAGTCGCTCAAGCAGATGATGTATTGGTTTGGACAATAAATGCATGGAATTATAATATACAAAGTGGCTCTGGCCTCACTATTTATTTATATATTTATGAGGGGGACTAGAGCCATAAAGTGGCTGTGGAAGTATGTAACTCAAACCGTGTTTAAAAGGCATGAATGCAGCAATTTACGACATCGGCGAGTCTTGCTATTTTTAAATGCTATGCCGGATAATCCCATTGCACATGAATAAAACTGCTTATGGCATTGAACCGCAAACAGGCAATCTATGTAAAATACTGTATAGCTGCGTACTCCTCGTTCAATTGCCATTTACTTCTTTTAGTATGTGGCTTTATCTGTGCATTAAACCAAGGTGGGGGTTTTTTGTTTTGTTTTTTAAAGTCAGTTAATTTTCTAAAAGGGGGTATGAGTCTGACCGCGTAACCTCGTTCAAATGGTCAAGTTTCAAAAATGCCCTTGAGAGACTTTGCCCGTCTAATAAAACCCTTTATTGGTATTTATTTACTCCACTGTTTATTTCCTTTCTACCTTGCCTTTCTCCCCAGTGGGGACCCAGAGCAGCTGACATCCTTCTCCTCTCCTCCATTTTTATCCTCACAAAACCCCTGCGAGGTGGGCTCAGCTGAGAATATGTGACTCGCCTGACCTGGATGGCTCCAGCTAGCCCGATTTCACCTGTTCTCGGAAGCTAAGCAGAGGCAGCCCTGGCTAGTGTTTGGATGGGAGACCGCCACGGGATTCCAGGGTTGCTACGCAGAGGCGGGCAGTGGCAAACCACCTCTGAACATCTCTTGCCTTGTAGGCCCAATGGGGCTGGCAGCCATAAGTCAGCTGTGACCTGATGACACTTTCCACCACCACGTGTGACTGGCCCAAGGTCACATGGCAACCTTCCACGGCACAGTGGGGGATTCAAGCCTGGATCTTCCAGGTCATGGTCTGATACTTTAACCACCACACTGGTCTTTTGGCGTTTGGGTTGAGATGGAACCCTCATCCATTTAGAATTTCCCCTAGAGAAAATAATAGTAGAAAGAAGTGTTACCGGTAGACTATGTTTAAAGGATAAGTGAATATAGAAAAGAATTAAGAAATGGGCTGGAGGTTGGAGCATTGTGGGAAGCCAGGGGGGGGGGGAGAGAAAAAAGGATGTATATTGAAAAATAATATGCTGTGTATTTGAACTAATAATATATCCTAATAAATTGTTTTGGGGAGAAAAAAAAAAGAATTTCCCCTAGTGGGGGGAGAGAAAAAAGGATGTATTTAGAAAAATAATATGCTGTGTATTTGAACTAATAATTTATCCTAATAAATTGTTTTGGGGAGAAAAAAAAGAATTTCCCCT
>NW_015169814.1:179829-193802 GCF_001447785.1 Gekko japonicus | reverse complement strand
GGGCCAGCAGCTTTGCTTCACGTCACAGGCGGCTCGCCACTCCTGATTTTCTCAACTGTCATTAGCTCTCTGTACTCCCCTGTAACTGTTTTTTTTTACCTCAGAACACTGAGCTCTGCAGCTGACCAATCAGAGAGTAGGGGTGCAAGGAGGCAGCAGCCTGACAGCCACATAGGAATCAATGGGGGGAGCACATTTGACCCCTTTTGATTCCCTTAGGAGGTCAAATTTCTAAAAATCCCTTCTTAGTGAGCACCTACACCGTGGTAGGAGCACTCTCCCTGAATTTGATGTCTCTAGGTCCAGTGGTTTTGATTTTACAGTGAGGGGGTCTTTCTTTTATCTAGATAGATGATAACAGATGGTAACAGGAGGGGCTGGATGGTATTTGACATCTGCTGCCTCACCCAAAAGCCTGGTGGAAGAGCTCCATCTTACAGGCCCTGCAGAACTGTAAAAGGTCCCACAGGGCCCTCCCATTCCACCAGGTTGTGGCCAAGGCTGAAAATGACCTGGCCATGATTGAGGCTAAATCGACATCTTCCAGACTGGGGATCTAATGAGCACAAGGCTTGACAGGACACATATGGGGAGAGGCAGTTCTGTAGGTATGTTGGTCCCTGGCCACTCAGGTTGATACCAACACCTTGAAATGGACTCGGGATTCTATCGGCAGCCAGTTGAAATTTCAACTTCAATAAACATTTTTGGTTAGGTTTATCTCATTTGATCTAGACTTTTGTGATTCCTTCTGGGGCTCCTGGGAGAAATGTGAAGGGACCGAGTGTATTCTTGCGATACAGTGACATTGCTGTCAAACTTGCTGTGCATTTTGCATTTTACAGCTCCTTTGCCATGGTGATTGGGAGGGGGATGGAAGAGTGTGAAATCTGAATGCTTTCGTTTTCCAAAGATGATTTATGTACCAGACATGTTATCTCTTGCTTTCCTGAGAGCCTCTTATGGCCTTGAGTCTCAAATTTCAGTGCTGGCTTTTGACTGACATGTTGCGGGGGGTGGCACTAAGTGTGGAATGGATGGCAGTTATGTTTGGCAGGTGAAATCCCACAAGGTGATTGGTTCTGAACCTTTTAGGGCCCTTGCTTGAACCCTGTATATCTTTTGCTTTCACACCTTTAAGCTCAGTTCTAACACAGCCAAGGTACAGGCTGGATCCTATCAATGTCTCAATAAATGTATCCTTCTTCGAAGTGAATGTTGTTGGGAACTGATTTACACAGAAGTCTGACAATTACAGATTCTGTGGAGCATCCATACATTGCTATAAACTCCATTGCTGCTGTGGTCATCATTCCTTACTGGATCTTTTAAAGATAATTCCCCTCAGCCATCCATTTCCTGTGCATGAAGGATCCCCTCTGGCACACAAATCTACCCCACACCTCAGTCTCATCCTGTGTAGTCTGACACCATCATTTGAACCAAAGTGGTCCATTCACAGAGATCCACAGTCATAAATAGGTAGCCGTACTCATTCCTTCATACACACACATCTGTTGTCTCCACTGAACCGAAAAGTGGGCCCTTACATGCCAGAACTGCGCATGTACATTATAGAACACCCTGGCCTGCAGAGTAATTGTAACTGATGCACAGCTAAATTAAGCTGGAAATATTTTGCTAAATGCTAATTTGGTCTTGTTGGTTTTGGTGATATTCTGCTGACAAACCAGTCCTGGACAGTCTCCCCCCCCCCCAAAAAAAAATCGCTGTGTAGAAAAGTGGGTCAGGTTACAGATATGAATACCTGAACAACTTTCCTACTAATGTTTCTATTTAAGGAGGATGGGAGAGCAGCGACGGCCCCTGAGGCTAGTCCTTAGATCACCTATGAATTTTCCACTGCCAGCGGTGTCCTGATTCTTGCCAATTCACTGATTCCAAAGGTGATTACATTTAAAAATTTAAATGGACATAAGGTAGTAGATAGGAACAGTAGGGACACAGATCTCTTTGATGTAAACAATCCCTCCTTCTCCATTCAATTGCTAAATGAAAAGCCTGTGTCCCAAGATTCCTCTAACAACCTTTAACCTTTTCAAAATTTAACACAAATAAGTTAAATGGAAACAATGAAGAAGATACCTCAGTTCACAAATCCTGTAAACTGGGGGTCCCCAACCTTTTTGAGCCTGCAGAGCACATTTGGAATTCTAATACCTCATGGTTAGTGCAGCAACAAAATGGCTGCCACAAAATGGCTGCCCCAGGAGGTGGAGTCCACCACAAAACGATTGCTGAGCTTAACTTCAGTAACACATTGCTGACCCTTGTGCTGTTGTGGCAGCTGCTTCCAAAGCAACATTTTAAATAAATCTGCACAGTCAACCACATGTCCAGTAGTCAGTCAGAAGTCCTGCTGGGCAAATGCCCCACTTGACCCCACCACTTTCTAACAACACTTGGCAGGTGCCAAAGAAGAAGAAGAAGAGGAGGAGGAGGAGATTGGATTTATACCTCTCCCTTCACTACCCGGACTCTCAGAGCAGTTTATAATCTCCTTTTCCTTCCCGTCCCCACAACAGACATCCTGTGAGGAAGGTGGGGCTGAGAGAGCTCTCTCTCGAGGACTGCCCTTTAGAGAACAGCTCGGAAAGAACTTGTAACTGACCCAAGGTCACATCAGTGGCTGCAAGTGGAGGAATGGAGAATCAAACCCGGTTCTCCCCGCTCCTAACCACTACACCAAACTGGCTCTCAAAGGGCCCATGGTCACCATTTCAGGGACCCCTGCTGTAAACTAAAGAGGTCATCAATCTAGAAGAGAAAAGCTCAAATAAATTAAAGAAAACTAAGGAAAAGGGGGGGAGAGAGATCGTAGCAAGACTATAGTAAGAAGCCTGTACTTAAATGCATAAATTGTAGATACATTTTTCAAAGAAATGTGATATTATTGATTCTTGAAGCTCACTGCGTTTGCTGGCTTCAATTCAAGTAAAGCCTCTCTGTCCACTTTCTTAGGGGTGTTCTAATAAGTGTCCAATCAGCTACCTGAAGAGCCTTGAAGTTATACATTAAAGCACATTTATTATGGGAAATAATTAAGAGGACGGCGTAGCCTGTGAATTGCCAGAGAGAAATCCATAAAGCATGACCTGAGTGTTGGAGAAAGAGCCTCGTGCCTCTGCATACTGCAAGTGTAATTGGTGAAACATAATTCTTACTTATAGCTTTAGTAATTATAAGATGCTTTATTTATAACTCAGCACCTCTGGAGCTGTTCTGATTAGCAAGGTTGCCCTCCGGTTCTGCACCAGGCGTCTGCACAAGGGAACATTTTCGGCACCAAAATGTCAGGCCGTCCTGACTTAGGGAGGGCGGTTTTGCAAAAAGCTCTTCTTGGAATTTAGACAACTTTTAAAACTAATTGGCCCGCTTGTACAAAATAAGGATCAGCACTAAAAAGTGATTTAGGTTTGGCTCATATTGTTTTAAAAAATGTCTTTGGCTTCTTTTTGAGCGTTACATCTTCAAGGTGGCTGCATTCAGGTGATACTTCTTTTGGTTTCATTGGTCTGTTGGCTCTACCAGCTGCACTGGCTCCAGATTGAGGACCGGATCAGGTTCCAGGTTCTGGTGTTGACCTTCAAAGGCCTAAATGGTCTAGGACCAGTGTATCTTCAGGACCACCTTTCCTGGTATAGAGTGTTACACCCTAGTGACCAAAGTCTGCTGGTGATCCCTGGCCCAAAAAGCATCCATCTGTCCAACTTGGTGGAACACCAGGAGAGATCAGGGCACTGTGGGACTTGCTACAATTCCGCAGGGCCTGTAAAACAGCGTTGTTCCGCTGGCCTTATGGCTGAGGGCAGCGCTGGGCTCCATCTTGACAGATTCTATCTTGGATTGGCCTCCCCCTTTTTCTCCCTTTCTCCCCTTCCCCTCCTCTTTCCTTCTTATCAGACAGTCATACATTATTCCCCCCTGAGATTTTACACCATCTTTCAGTTGTATAGCTGGTTACACTCATTATGTATTCTAGCCATTATGTATTTTACTGCATTTACTGTAATTATTTATTAGAATTACATATTAGTATTATCGGGGTCATTTCATAGAGAAAGAGGTGCAGGAGCTCATTAGCATAACTCATTAGCATAACTTATATGCATATGCCACACCCCCTGACATCACCGGAAGTGTGTCAGAAGGCCACACCCACTGCTCAGGCTCCACTGGACTATTTTGGATTGCTAGCTATTGGGGGGGGGAACGTGCAGATCTGTCCTCACAGAGGAGGGAGAGCTTGTACCTGAATAAAACTTGGTCTTAAAGATGCCACTGGACTGTTTTGGACTGGGGGGCCAGGGGGAGCTCTGCAAATTACCTGGCTGCTTCTTGCTCTGACTGAGGGCTGCTGGGAGCAGGGGGTGGGGCTTGTTGCATGTGCCCACCCCCTAGGCTCTTTACTGCCGGAGCTCCGCTCCTGTGCACTTCTGCAGGAAATGACCCCTGAGTATTATAATGTTTTAGATGGTTGAATGTTTTTTTATGGGTGACTTCACCCCACAAACCTACAGTCTGGTTCTGGTGCGTAGATGATACCTTTATCATTGGAGCCATGGAAAAGTTGTATTGATGGAGTTTTTAGACCACCTCAACAATATCCATCCAAACAATTCACCATGGAAAACGAAATCAAGGGTAAACTCCCATGGTCATACACAAAGCTAACCTTCAATTAGGTCACAAGGTCTACAGAAAACCAACTCACATGGATCGTTATTTACACAAAAACTCCAATCACCACCCTCGGCAAAAAGAGGCATAATCAAAACATTAGTAGATTGCACAAGGTGGATATATAAACTGCACTTTCTCAATGATGAACTAAATAATCTAAACCACTCACTTCAAGCAAATGGCTACTCCAAGAATGAAATCAGAAGAGCAATTAAACCAAAGGTACAACAAACAACTAAGGAAAAACAGTATCCCACAGGAAAAGTGTTTTTGCCATATATCAAAGGAATCACTGATCAGATGGGAAAACACAACCTACAAACAGTATTCAGACCCACCAGAAAAATACAACAGATGCTACTTTTGGCAAAAGACAGTATACTGCAGGAGTATACTGCATACCATTCAGTTGTGGGTAGGTTTACATTGGGACCACACAGTGTAGCATTCAGACAAGAATAAAAGAACATGAAAGACACTGCAGACTGAGCCAACCTGAAAAATCAGCAGTGGCTGAACATAGCCTAACTTAAACAGGACACAGTATCTTATTCCAAGACACTGAAAGGCTGGACAACAAATTCAGTTACCATGTTAGATTACACAGGGAAGCCATTGAAATTCATAAACATAAACACAATTAAAAAAGAGAGTTTAAAAATAAATAGGGCATGGTTTCCTGTCCTGAAAAACACAAAATGCTCTACATCTTACAATAGCACTACAGATAAGATTAGAATTTCAACAGCCAATCCATATGCAAAAGAACCTCCTCAGGAAAGCTCCTTCATTAGCATGTTCACAGCCTGGTGAACTCCTACAAGATAATGACTCAGCCCTACCCCACCTTCCTGAGTAGATATAAATTACCTGCCTACCCTTTTTGTCTTCTCACCTTGACACAGAGAGTACTCCATCTTTCTGTGCTATACCTCTGAGGATGCCAGTCACAGGTGCTGGCGAAACGTCAGGTCCTACAGTGCCAAGACCATGGCCATACAGCCTGGAAAATCTACAACAACTAAATCACTCTTTGCTCTGATGTAAAGGGGAAGCCATACACCGGCTGTAAGCGGGGCCTATGTGGGAAAGATCTGCCTGCAGCCAATCCAGAGGTGGAGTGGAGTTTAGTGACAAAGTAATAACACTCCGCTCTGGTGTTCCCCCTCCCATTTGAGCCCTTTAATGGGGCTTTAAAATTTCAGCTGTTGGGTGGGGGGCTGGCAAAATTGTTGTCAGGTGGGCCTATCTTATTGTTGTCTGATTAGCACTTCTGTGTCAACCTGGTGAGCATAAAGCAGGTAGGGAGGGTTGGTGCCAACAGTGAGGGGCACAGGGACAGGGTGTGAGAATGCTGTCCCCCCATACCTCATTCCCTCTCCTACTATTTTCCCCATCCTTGGGAGCCCAGAACCCTGAAGCAGATGGGAATCAAGACCTCTTTCAAAACAGAAACAGCAAAGAATGCTAAACCACACAAACACACGTTCAAGAGCCAGTTTGGTGTAATGGTTAAGAGTGGGGGACTCATATGTGGAAAGCCGGGTTTTATTCCCCACTCCTTCAGATGAAGCCTGCTGGGTGACCTTGGGCCAGTTGCATTTCTTTCAGAGCTCTCTCAGCCCCACCTACCTCACAAGGTGCCTGTTGTGGGGAGCGGAAGGGAAGGTGATTGTAAGCTGCTTTGAGAATCCTTGGGATAGAGAAAGTAGAAAACGGCAAGACTCCAGTAGCACCTTAAAGACTAAAAAAAATTGTGGCAGGGTATGAGCTTTTGTGAGTCACTGCTCACTTCTTCAAGAGAAGGTAGAGAAAAGTTCTCCTCCTCCTCCTCCTTCTTCAGAGAGAGAGGGAGGGAGGGAGAGATCCTAGCCTTGAGTGGCCCTTTCTTGAGATCCTATGTTAATTTTGTTCATTTCTGTAGTGTTGCTCTTGGCTGCACTTGGCTTATTCCCTGGCATTAATCAAGGAGCCAGTAAGTTTGCTTGGGAGAAATAAAATGGGTCCATGCAGTCGGAGAAGGGACAATAGGGGGCACCATCTCATGTGATTTAGCACTTGGTTTGGCGACCCTCAGCCAGTAAGAGATCGTAGCTGGCTTCTTGAAGAGAAAGTGGGACAACCCCGTATATGCTGCTCTAAATAGGGACGAGCACAAACTGGCTCACAAGCTAAAATTCAGGCTGAAGTTGGGCCAGTTTGGAGCCCAGAACTGATGTTCAGGGAAGACACCTTCCCTGAACATTTACTGGACTTTGACTCGGTTTGGTTGTTTGGGGCCAGCCATTTAAACCTAGACCCACTCAGCTGTTAGGTTTAAGCAGCTGTGAGCTATTTAACCCTTCCTGGCCGATCCCCACCACCTTTCTTCCGGCTACAGGGAGCCAGAAGGTAGGAGGAACCAAACCTACCATGCCAGCTTTGGGTTGGTTCAGTTTGGGGTTCAGTTCACGACCTGCCCCAAACTTCCCTTTTTGGGTCTGTGCCCATCCCTAACTCTAAACACCTTGGAAGAAGGTGTGTGAGAGAGCTGCAGGCAGGTGTGAAGGGGCCCGAAGTCCAATTGATGTCAGAAATAATTCTAAAAACCCTCCAGAAACTGGGAAAATACAGACATCAGCATAAGATGCACACACCAAAATCTAAAACAGCACCACGGCTCTCCTGTTCCCCTGGATTTCAAATCCAATTTTTATCTTACCGTCTCCTTTTCTATTATGGATTTTTTTCTCCTTGACCGTGGCTGCCTTCATATAAAACACCTCATATACCTCATGTACCGCTCCTCCATTCTCTGTCTGTTTCTCATCCATAACACATAAACTTCAATTTGTTCCTCTGTCTTCTTTTTTCCCTAGGAAATACTTTAAATGTTCCTTTCTTGGAGGCTGTTTTTTTTTTTTTTTTAAACATTTCGGCTGCTTAAAAGACCCTTTCTCATTTTAAACAGTAGAAATGAGCAAGAGTCCAACAGCACCTTACAGACTAACAAAATTTGTGTCATGGGATGCGCTTTCATGAGTCACTGCTTACTTCTTCAGATACTCACAAAAGCTCCTACATGCCACAAATTTTGCTAGTCTTTAAGGTTCTGTTAGATCCTTGCTGTTTTCCACTGCTACAGACAGACTGACATGGCTGCCAATCTTGATCTATCTCATTTGAAAATATTTTTGAATATGAATCAAGACACATAGAATCCAAAAGAATTGCCTTTTTGAAAATACATATATTGAACATATGTAAGTCTTTTTTTAAAAAAATAATAATCTAAATCCACTGTATTCCATGGTACTGTGTTTGGTGTCGTTTATCAACAAGTAAGCATGATTATTTTGAGGGTGTGTGAATGTGATTTCGAGGAGGGTATAAATAAGTCTAGGGTGAATTCCGACTCCGTGCCCGCCTCCCGACTGAGAAGCTTGAGGCAAAAATGATTTTCGAAGCCCCTGTTCCTTATCTGTTTTATATTAAGCATCTCCATGCTTGGCATATTAAAAGATTATTTCCTTCTGCTTTTATTGATAAGAATTCATCAAAGCGGGTCTTTAAAAAAGTATTTACATATGGGTATTTACACAGGAGCATGTACACAGCCTAGCATCGCTCACATTCACGGTCAAAGCAAAGGGGGTGTGGGGGGGGAGGGGGGGAAGCACCATGAATCGATTCTTTTGCTTTGCTGCCATCACCTCCCTTCTTAGCTTCACGGCTGATTTCACAGCGGTCAGACTGGGGGAGAAAAGGGGACACAGGTTCTTCCCTTGTCGCAGGAACACAACTTGTGCTGCTATCCCAGCTGCTTGCTGTTGTCCCCGAAAGCTGGTAGTCGAGAAGAGGTGGGAGCTTGAAGATGCCAGAGACCTGGACAAAGAGAGACAAACCCCCCCCCCCGTTGTTTTTCCTTTTCACCATCCTGGTGGCTTGCCAGAGGAGGGAGCTGCCGGATTGCTTTGTACAGCACTTTGGTGCCACTGCTCTGAATGACAAGAGGGTCATGTTGGAGCTATGAAAAAAAGGGGGGGAGGAAGACCCTTTGTAGAACTGCTGACTTTGTGTATCTGTCTGAGGGACCGATGTGCTGCTCTGAAGACCCAGAGAGCCTGTGGCTTGTAGCATAAGTCCACATAATATGGTTCTGAACAAGACCCTTCCGGAACTTCTAGAAGGCTATTGGTGGCTACTGGAATGCTCTGAATGTTCCAAGATATAAGAATATAAGAAGAAGAGAAGAAGGAGATTGGATTTATACCCCGCACTTCACTCGGAGCCTCAGAGCGGCTTACAAACTCCTTTCCCTTCACCTCCCCACAACGGACACCCTGTGGGGCAGGTGGGGCTGAGAGAGCTCTTCCAAGGACTGCTCTTGAGAGAACAGCTCTGAGGGAACGTGTTACTTACCCAAGGTCACAGCAGCAGCTGCAAGTGGAGGAGTGGGGAATTAAACCCGGTTGCCCCAGATTAGAGTCCGCACACTTAACTACTACACCAAAGAAGAAGAAGAAGATGATGATGATGAGGAGGAAACTGGATGTATACCCTGCCCTTCACTACATGAAGGAGTCTCAGAGTGGTTTACAATCTCCTTTCCCTTCCCCTCCCCACAACGAGAACTGCTTGTGAGAGAACAAGTCTGAGAGAACTGTGGCTTGCCCAAGGTCATCCAGCAGCTGCAAGTGGACGAGTGGGGAATCAAACCTGGTTCTCTCAGATTAGAGTCCGCACACTTAACCACTACACCAAACTGGCTTATTATGAATCAGAGTATATATACTAAAAAAAAAATTAAACCTTTTGATTGCAGAGAAGAGTTAAGGCATCCATGATCTTCCATGGGTGTGCTGGTACTACGGCGGTGAGGCTGGTCTTGGAGGGAGATGCCCGATGCCCGGTTTCCAGCTTTGGGTGCTCGGAAGCGCAGCTGTGCAGCTTGTGCTAGCGACAGCTCTCTGCTAACTCTGACGGGGCTTTCTCCCGCAGCTGTTGCTGGGTCTGCAGCCATTGAGGCTGTTCGTCGCCTGGCGCTGCTGGGGATCGAGGACTAAAATCACCCTTTACCACAGTCGACCAGAGCCGTTGCTGGACTCCACCCACTGCTCATCGTCACCACTGGCTGCCGGCTGCCCAGAGAGAACGGGCACTGGTCGCCCACACAGACGACCTCCGGAGGCATCTGGATCGAGGCGGTATGGCAGCACTGTTGTTGTTGGACCTGTCGGCGGCATTCGACATGGTTGACCATCAGTTACTGATCCACCACCTCGCAGACACGGGAATTCAGGAGCGAACCTTGCAATGGCTCATCTCCTTTCTCCATGGTCGGGGACAGAAGGTGGCGCTAGGGGATCAGACGTCCCAGAGGTTTCTGCTGGTTTGCGGGGTTCCTCAAGAGGCGGTTCTGTCCCCGATGTTATTTAACATCTACATGCGCCCCCTCGCCCAGATTGCCCAGAGGCACAGGCTAGGGTGTCATCAATACGCTGATGAAACCCAGATATATCTGTTGTTGGGCAGTCAGTCCGACTCTACCCCAGATGACCTGGAATGGGCACTTCATGATGTGGCGGGTTGGCTTAGACTGAGCCGATTGAAATTGGATCCAACGAAGATGGAGGTCCTGTTCCTGAGTTGGAGCGGGTCGGGGGTAGGGATCCCACTACTGATTTTCGATTGGGCTCCACTGGTGCCAGTGCTGGGGGTCAGGAGCTTGGGCGTGCTCCTGGATGCCGCCTTAACAATGGAGGCCCAGGTAGCAGCCACTGCCAAAGCAGCCTTTTACCACCTACAGTTGATTAGGCAGTTGGTTCCCTTCCTCGAATGCAATGACCTGGCAACAGTGATCCATGCTATGGTCACCTCGAGATTAGACTACTGCAATGCTCTCTACATGGGGCTGCCCTTGTCTCAAATCCGGAGGGTGCAGCTAGTGCAAAATGCGGCAGCCAGGCTGTTGATGGGCCTCTCTATACGGGACCACATCCAGCCTGTGCTGAAGGCACTGCACTGGCTGCCAATAGCTTACCGGATTTGTTTCAAGGTGCTGGTTTTGACCTTTAAAGCCCTATATGGTCTGGGGTCTGCCTACCTGAGGGACCGCCTTTCCCCATATGTGCCCCAGAGAGCACTGAGGTTAGGGGCACAAAATCGCCTGACTCTTCCTGGCCCCAAAGAAGCCAGGTTGGTCACCACAAGAGCCAGGGCCTTTTCAGTGGTTGCTCCACACTGGAGGAATGAGCTCCCGGAGGACATCAGGGCCCTGCGGGACCTTTTACAGTTCCGTAGGGCCTGCAAAATGGAGTTCTTCCACCAGGCTTTCGATTAGGAGCTGCCACTGATGAATGAGCCGTTGGAATCCACCGTGGCCCTTCTGACACACTGCTGGATACTGCCTCCATTGTATACTGAATGCCGCCATCATTTGTATTGCTTTTATTGTAATTTATGCTGCTTATGGGAATTTCAATGTATTTATTGTTTATTATATTTTAATGTTTGTTAGCCGCCTTGAGCCAGTTTGTCCGGCAAGGCGGGATATAAATTGAAATAATAAACAAACAAACAAACCATTACAATTCTAAGTTAACTTCTGAGCTAGGAGAGGAGTACAGACATATACTACTTTGGTATTTTAAGCTGTTTTATAATTTAGACTTCATGTAGTTAGTAGTTATAGTTTCCTGGCTCTTATTGTCCCAGTTCTCTTCCATTTCAGATTGAACAATCACCACTGAATTTGCGGTGTGTGTGTGTGTGTGTGCTGTCAGGGCTATATAAATGGGGAAACTAAATTTGATTGTGTCGGCATGGAACGTCATTTGGAAGGAACAGACTGAAGGGCAATGAAGGGGGGGATGGCAGACAAAACAAGCTGAATATATAGGGTTGCCAACCTCCAAGGGGTAGCTGGAGATCTCTTGGAATTACAGCAGATCTCCAGGTAACAGAGATCAGATCACCTGGAGAAAATGGCTGCTTTGAAGGGTGGACTCTATGGCATTATACTCCACCAAAGTCCCTCCCCACCCCAAACCTCACCCTCCTCAGTCTCCAGTCTCCAGTCTCCACCCCCAAAATCTTCAGGTATTACCCAACCCAGAGTGGGCAACCCTATTGAATATAGCCCACCTCAATTTTCATTGCACACCCCTTTAACTTTTCCAAGGCCTCGGTCTCATGGAGAATTTGCCGCACAAAAGGCACGAATGTCGGGCGGATTTTTGGGGTGCGATCACACCGCAACATCTGGGAAGCATAGTACACCTGTGGCCAACTCATGGCATCCTGCCGAAGATGCGGAGTTAAAAGGTACCAAGGAAAGTGCACTAGTATCCAGAAAACGCACAGCACAGGCAGGTGTCTGATCGTGGGAGCGCTAGTATCCAATGGCATCCAGTGCCCATCCACGTCCCATTGCAAACCAGATGTTTTTCATAAGTGCATGCGCACAAACACAAAACTGAAAACAGTGCTGCTCCACGGAACTGTGCATGGGCACAAACGCGAAACATTTGTGTGATTGCGCCGCGCTACTTCTTTGCCACGCTGCAGCATCGCTGTGTGATTGCCAGTTAACAGCCTAAGCACGGAGACTCGGGGGACCGTGTGATTGGGCTACCGTGCTTTATTTTGCTTCAGGGCAAACAGCCACATCCCCCCCCCCCATGTTATCTGGCCCGTGTGACCGGGGCCCTAGTTATATTTTGTAATAGTACTATTTTATTTTTTAATAGCACCCTCTAAGTTATGCCTAAACCAGTAAAACAAAAGAGTAAAATTAGCAATAAGGAACAGTCAGGGGGGCATGCAGCTAATTTAAATTAGTAATTTTGGTTTGTGGTTGATAGTTACTAAGACTTGGTTTAGGTGTTACCACTCGAACAGCTTATGTATTCGTGCTCAGGAATGACTAGATTGCAACAAAGCAGATGTCTGAAAACCAACATACTGCTTGTTCGTAGAGCCTGTCGTGATTGACTTGAGCATTTCACACAATCACCTCAGTGATTTGTTCACAGTTCAGGGTGTGAAGAAATGCATTTTTTTTCTTTGGAGTTGAAAATGAACAAAACTTTCATTCCGAGTTTCTAAAGTTTTTCTCTCTGGGTAGAGAACAGGCAGGGGAGTCAGCTCAATTGCTTTTCCAACCTCACCTCAGCCACCTTTTTAGAAATGCTAATAGGTCTTGCTAGAGACAATGGGATGGTCAAGCCCCCCCTCCAAGCAGGGAACAGAGATTTGGAGGTATTAAGTACTAGAAGGACTTCAGGAGGAAACTCCTGGAGTCTTCAGGAAAAGCTTCTTTGACCCAGCCTGACCTGTCAGTGGATAGAGAAAGAGAAACAATAAAATTCCTGGGAGTGAGGAGAAAGGTCTCTTTCGTGCTGATTCCATCTATGCAGACAGAACTCTTAACTGAGGTCTGGAGGAGGTGGCCATTGTGAGCTATGACTTTTTTAGTTTAGGGCTTTAAAGTTTAGGGCTTTAAAGGTTGTACCAGGACTTTGAATTTGATCTGGAACTCAATCAGGACAGATGTTATCTCTCCGACGAGAACCTGTCAGCAATCTTGCTGCTGCATTCTGGACTGCCTGTAGTTTCTGGAGCATCTTCAGGGGCAGCCTTATTCAGAGCACATTACAGTAGTCTAGCTGGGAAGTGACCGTGGCATGAATCACCATGGCTAGGTCAGAAAAGGACAGATATGGAGACCATTGGCAGACTTGGCGCAAATAGAAAAACACAATCATTGCAACTGCTGATACCTGCTTGTATGCTCCAGGGAAGATCTTGAATCATTTAAAATAGACTAACCGATTCCCCACAAGCAGCTGTGCTGCCGTTGCTCTTCCTTTTGCCCTGCTTTCATTGGTCGATTTCACACTATTCACTGCATGGCCGCATTTTGACCCTGAATTTCCCCCTGAATTTCCCCCACGTCTTCTTGATCTCAAAAAGCAAGGATCGAGAAGATGTGGGGGAAATCAGAGGGAGATGCGGGTCAAAATGCGGCCATGCAGTGAATAGTGTGAAATCGACCAAGGAAGCCCTAATCCTAACCCACTCCTAGGAGTGGGGGGGCACATTCCTTCCTCCACGAACTGGAGTGCAGCAGAAGCAGCAACGGTGATGGATGGCATATGGAGATCCTGCGATCTGGCGAACATGGCGGCGGCTGACGGCGAAAGGCAGCGGGCGACCCAAATGGTGATTGGCCTGGAGGGCGCAGTGACGAGACGACGCAGCGTGGTCGGAGCCTATGAGGACGCAGA
>NW_015169814.1:175425-179620 GCF_001447785.1 Gekko japonicus | reverse complement strand
GATGATGATGATGATGATGATGATGATGATGATGATGATGATGATGGCCCCAACTGGATGGCCCAGGCTAGCTGATCTCATCAGATCCTGAAAGCTAAGCAGGGAGGCCTCCAAGGAAGACTGGGATTGCTATGCAGAGGAGAGCAATGGCAAAACATCACCCTCCGATCTGAGAAGCTGAGCAGGGTCAGCCCCGGTTTGTCAGCTAGCTGCCATTTCTGTGTAGTCTACTCTTCCCTGTTCCCACTTGCTCGCAGCTCAGCAGCTTGCCAGGGAGACCGTGGGAACTAGACACAGTTATCAGTCTGGCCTTGTGAAGTAGGGAGGGCTTGGGGTCCACATTTGGTGTGAATTTTTCTGCTCTCAGGAAACCCTGCAACTCTCCCGCTCATTATGTAATCTCCCGCCGGGAGTCTTCCCGCGCGGGCGCTCGAAGTTCATTTGCTTAGCTAATTGCCTTGCCCAGCTGTATGTATTGGGATGTTCCCGCCTTCTAGTTATTCCTAACAATAATCCTGTGGACATGGTACCAGTCTTGTACACTAATAAAGCATAACGCTTCCTAGGAAACATGTGTGAAGAGTTACTTGCTGTGGAACCTGACATGGTTTGTACTTGGATGGGAGACCTCCGAGGAAGACGGTAGTTGCCGTGCAGGGGCAGGCCATGGTGAACAACCTCTGAATGTCCTGTGCCTTGAAAGCCCTGTGGGGTCGCTATAAGTTGGCTGTCAATCGATGGCACTTTCCACCACCACACAGTAACGAGCTTTTAATTGCTCCTATTCCTACTTGCAATTTCAATATGTGCCATGGTCCTTTGCATGGAGCAGCTTATAAACTGGTTCTAGGTCCCTCTGATCTGAATATCTATGACTCCCTTCCATTATGTGAGGAAGCCTTCTTTCAACAGGACAAAGCTCCTCCCATTGGAGAAGGGGGTTGTATGATCCAGCCCCATAAATGGTAGCCACAGCTACAAACCCTGTGGGGAGGGAAACCGAGAGGATGCTTTTCTTTTCATGTTTTCAGTAGCAGCACCCTGTTGCTCATGCAGATGCTTTTATAGAATCCGAGGCAATCTGTCGAGAAGTACTTCAATGTCCATTTCATACACTAGGTAGCAAAGTAGTGACATCTTTGTTGTTGTTGTTGTAGATGGCGTGCCATTATCTGATCAAATGTTTCCTAAGTGTTCAGAAGGTTTAATCTCGGATAGATCCCTTTTCCAGGACTGGCATATGGTGCATTATACCAGATGGGTCAGCTCTGTTTATGTGGCTGGTGGTAGTTTAATCATGGGTTTACTTGCTAATTATACAGGCAGATTTTTATGCTTATATTTGCAGTTTTTTAGAGACGAGGGAAACTCTTCTGAGAAATTTTGGAGGCAGTTCCTCTATCTATGAGCCACCCACAAACTGGGTTCAGAATTCTAAAATCTCTGATGAAATGTTGCCCAATTTCTCCAGGGATTACCATTCTTCTTATCTTACTGTTCTTCTGACTCAAGGGTCTTGAACGTATCAAAATACAACCCTCTTACACACAATCACCACAGCTGAAATTTTAAACAACTGTTAAGGTCGTTTTCCAATCCTCATCCACAATTTCTCCAGGTATTATTAAAATCATCTTAGCTTCATTACCTTCTTAAAATGAAAAATGTGGGAGGATCCCATACATCTTTAGCAAATGTGGGAGTAGGGATTTAATAATATCTTGATACTTTTTTCTATTTTTTCTTCATTTAACTCCTTTCAGGGTGAGTAGCAGGGCATTATGCCCCGTAATTCTCCCCTCAATTCTCCATAGCAGTTTTGTAACCGTTACAGAACTTGATCAGTTTATCTATTCAGAAAGGTATAACCTTTCACTGCTTTCTTGTTGAAAAACCAGGTATGAAATAGTTCACTTGTATCGGACTGTGAGCCACAAAATGGACAAGATTCATATTTATAGAAATACTAGAAATAAGGCCTGTTGTGGAAATAAATACAACGGGATCTAGAAAGAGGCTCTGGGAGAGTGCTCTGGCTTTGGGCAAACAGTGTCAATCATTTAGCTGCAGTAGCTCAGAGGTTAAGACGCTGAGCTGCAGACCAGAAGGTCTATAGTTCGGCAGTTTGAGACTCCAGTGCCGTGTGACGGAGTGAGCTCCCGTCTCTGGTCCCAGCTCCTGCCAACCTAGCAGTTCAAAAGCAAGGAACTGCAAGTAGATAAATAGGTATCGCTTCGGTGGGAAGATAACAGCATTCCATGTGCCTTGGTGTTTAGTCATGCCGGCCACATGACCACGGAAATGTCTTCGGACAGCGCTGACTCCCTAGAGTCGGATTTAACTGGCTTTCAAGGAAGGGAAAACTTTATACCATTTGGAAGGATAAAGATCCATAGCAGACTGATCAGCCTTCACTTGACATATGTCCAGGTGGATTTGTCTGGTATTGAGTCTTCTCAAGCTCTATGATATTTTGCAGACAGATAACTCTTATCTGAGTGAAGTGATGATTTTATCATGTCTCCAATATGAATGCATGGAAAATCGGATAGGCTGGAAGTAGATTTTATCTCCCAGATCTTGATTTCTGGGGCAGGCGATAGAGACAGAGAACAGGGCTGGAATGGGTTAAGTTATGGGTGGAAGCTGAGGAATCCAAGGTGGAGTGTGATAACATACGGTATAAAGACATTCTGTAATATTTGATGTTTGTTAAAGAGTTGGTTGCTGGTAAACTTGCATTAAGGTCTTCGAAACTACTGTGTGGTTCATATTAAAGTAGCCCCAGCCGTTCCTCATTCTGGGGGCTTTTCTGCATGCTCAATTTACTCCTGATTTACTTGATGGTCACTCCACAAGCACTGGAATTGGTTAGGGCATAGTTCTTCCGCACATCTACCATCCCTGTGCATTTTCACAGTTGTGGAGTCACTTTATTTTCTTCCACATATAGAGTTTGCCGGGTCCAACTCAGGATATGTCTGGGAACTTTGGGGGTGGAGCCAGGAGACTTTGGGGATGGAACCAGGAGCAAGGATGTGACATCACTTTTGTGATGTTACTAGAGTTTCCAGGTGAGGCCCACAAGCTGGAAGTAAGTGCTGGCCAACACATTTAAGCATTCCTTTCAAAAGCATTCTTTATAAATGCTTTCCCTCCATTGGAAATAATGGAGGATGGGGGTACATTCTTTTGGGGCTCATAGAATTGGACTCCCTTGTCCGCTCTTTTTGAAACTTGGAGGGGGTGTTCAAGAGAGGCACTACCAGCTATGCTGAGCATTTGGTGCTTCTACCTCCAAAATAACCCCCCATGCCATGGATCGAATCTCCATTGTACCCTATGGATACCCTCCATTATACCCATGGATCGAGTCTCCATTATACCCTATGGGGACCGGTCTCAATAGAGTATAATGGAGTACCCAGTGGACATCCCCCCTCCCAACTTTCTGACAGCCCTGAAATGGGGGGAGGGGCTGCAAACCAGGGGACCACCTGCCCCCAACTGGGGATTGGCAGACCTATCCACATGAGGGTCCTGTCACCTTTGGGGGAATCACTGGTGGCATCACAGCACCTCCCCTTTTATTTTTTGCCCATGCTTATCTCTTCTTATATATAATTGAATAAGAACATTCTATATTGAACATTCTAAATTTGGCCTCCTTAGTGTTAGGCCGGAAGAACTGCCACTCAGAACACACTGGCTGGGTTGACTGGCTGCTTTGTGCAGTCCCGCCCAGCGTTCCAAGGTCATTTGCATGTGGAAGCTGATTGGACTTCACTCCATTCCACACCTCAAACTCACCCCCCCGCAAGGCAGTTGGAATTTTCAGTTGCATATGGAACCTTCAAGGTCTTTTGCATATGGAAGCTGATTGGACTTCACTCCATTCCACACATCAACCCCCCCCCCCCTCCCAGGCAGTTGGAATGGAAGCTGCCTGGGTGATTTCAGAGCAGCCACAGACTTTCTGCCAAACCTACCTTACAGTGTTGCTGTACAGATCGCAAAGCCAAAGAGAATGAAGTAAGCTGATTTGCTCCCCCGCTAATGAGAAAGACAGATTTTTGCCTAGAAAGAGGCTGCTGAGAGGGGAGGAGATAAAGTTGCCAGCTTCAGGTATGGTAATTCCTGGAGATTTGAGGGGTGGAGCCCGGAGAGGGGGACTTCAGACAGGTACAGTGCCATA
>NW_015169814.1:161905-173959 GCF_001447785.1 Gekko japonicus | reverse complement strand
GGGATGCAGAGGCCTCTGGCCGCCGCCGCCGTTCCCCCACCCCCTCCCACCCTCACCCATTACTGTTTACCTTACCACCATCCAGCCTATGCGTTCGTTACAGACCACATCTTTCTAGATCTCGTTGTATCGGTTTCACAACGGGCTTTTCTGCTAGTAACAATATAATTCTTCACTGGAGAAGACCCTGATGCTGGGAAAGGCTGAAGGTCAAAGAAGACGGGGACGGCAAAGGATGAGATGGTTAGACAGTGTCATCGATGCAACGAACATGAAATTGAGCCAACTTCAGAGGACGGCGGAAGACAGGAAGGCCTGGCGTGATCTGGTCCATGGGGTCGCGGAGAGTCGGACTCGACTGTGCGACTGAACAACAAAATAACAACATATTGATACTATGGCCGTATTTCTTTAAAAAGTCACTGAAATATAGATGTATCAGTATACTATTGTAACAGGTTTAGGAGGTTGTATGGATTCTCAGCTTTCATTTCGAAAAAAGTCTCTAGTCTCTGCCCTTGCAGAAGTATAAGGAAAAAGGCATATCTGCACAAAGGAAAAACATAGAGACTTACTTCTTCTTCTTTTTTTTTAAGTGAAAGCTGGGAACTCAGAGAACCTGCTAAAACTATCATTACAACAGTGCACAACAGCAGGATACAACGGAAAGTCAGTTTGGTGTAATGGTTAGGACCATCGACTGTAATCTGGGAGAAACAGGTTTGATTCCCCCACTCCTCCACATGCAGTTCCTAGCGTGACCTTGGGTCAGTCACAAGTTCTCTCAGAGTTGTTCTCTCAAGAGCAGTCCTCGAAAGAGCTCTCTCAGCCCCACCTACCTCACAGGGTGTCTGTTGTGGGGAGAGGAAGGGAAAGGAAATTGTAAGCTGCTCTGAGACTCCACATGAAGGGCAGGGTATAAATCCAGTCTCTTCTCTTCTCTTCTTCTTCTATATTGATACATTGACATTTTAGTGACTTTAAAAACAAACAGAAGCATACATCCGTTTGGGTAGGAAGATGAGAGGGAGTATTTTGATGATGATGATGATGACAGTCCAGTAACTGAAAAGTATGGTGGAGGTGGGTGGGGTAAAGAAAATGGACAGAAACCTTACACACAAGGAAAAATGCAAGTCATAATGAGCTTCCAGAAAAAGACTGGGGTTAGAGTGATCTCCAAAGATCCAGAGGGGGAAAAGAAACAGGGGGGAGGGACAAAACAAACAAAAAAGAACAAAAATATATATGCAGAAACTGGGATAGACTGAAGCAGTATGGGGCAAGAACCGATGGGAAAAAAACCATCTGCAAAAGTCCTGATAATCTTTATTTGTGGAACCAGAAATATTAGAGGATAGCTTCAGAGCATAAATTGCTGTGGGATTAACAAGGTCTAGTGGTCAGCAGTAAAAATACCCCCCAAAGGCTTGGCTATTTCTAACTTTCAGATACCAATGCTATTTACCTGCTGGAATGCAGTTTTAATGATTGGGCAAATAAAATGATGTCCTTCTTTACGTGCTATTAACTATACTCATGCCCTTCCAGCCCAAACTGAGGACATCTCTAAGGCAAATGCAAAGCGGTACCACCCCTCCACCCCCACCTTTGGTCTTCTAAGTACTTTTTAAAGTCAACTTACTGGTTGACTAATGCATGAGACACTTACAAGGGCTTACCCTTCCCTGTAACCCTTAATTCCTTCCTGATCTGCAGAATCCTCAGCTCACCCACAGATGAAACCTGTTTTTAAGGAATAATCAGATCTCTAGTGATGTGACCTCATTATTCAGCAAATGTTGTTTGACTTCTACTGACCTCTGTGGGAGAAAACCTAGCTGCTGGGCAATTTTCCTCCATCCAGGATTCGATTCTTCATTGAGGCAACACTTCAAAGTCCTCCATTACAGTTAAAGGAAGTAATTGATAGATTCACAACGCAAACCAGGAAACGTTCACTTGACCAGGCCACGTTACCTAAGAAATTACACTAATAGCAATCCCATTACAAGCGACAAATATTGTATTAAAATTACAGAAGGATAAAGAGCTGCAGTGTAAATCAAATATGAGCGAATGATTAAAAAGTTCTTTGATCTTGTTTGGGTCCAGTTTTTCTACAGACACGTTCAGCAAACTTAATACTATTCTATGGTAGCAATTTTAAGCAGTTTTCTGGCATTTTCTTTATTTAGAACGGTTTCCTTTGCAGAACAAAAAACAAAACAGTGGTACCACTTTAGTTTAGCGGAGGCTGAGCAGCTGATAAATACAGGTGACCATTTAACAAGTGGCATTTTTAAAAAAAAAATCCAGGTACATGTAACCACTTGGAATTTGATCATACATAACGGCCTGAGACATAATGAGGAGAATTTTCGCATGGATTGGATCAGAAACTTGAGGGTGGGGAGGCTCATTAAGGGGACAAATTTGGTAAGTTAAATCACCATATATGTGCACTAAATCCAAATCTTAGGGGAAATGTTCCAGGAACCCCTTGAAGCAAATCCAGGCCGTTGTCACACGGATCTCTTACCGCGTTAGTTTTCCCGCAGTTCTTCTATCCGTGACCTTTTATATCGCTTGGAGGTGGTCAGACGGTCCCTCTGTCTTCTGCTTCACTTGCGCGAAGTACTGATCACACAGCGCGCCGTCCCAGCGGTGGCACATTTTTTTAAAAAACAAACCTGCGCATGCGCTTGTCTTCCCATGCGTATGGCGAATTACGGCTTGAACAAGCAACATCGGCGTTACCAAACTGTCAATACACGTGATCGAAGACGTAAAGGAAAACGAGAAAGAAAACGGGGTTAAACATGCGCTTGGGCGTACATACAAACTAAAAAGACCAAAATAAAAGCTAGTGCCTGTTTGCACATGCGCATAACTTAAACCGGAAACACAAAAAGGGGGGGGAGTGTAGCACAGGCACGGCGGATTGCTGTCCAGATACCAAAACCGCGGATACAAAGCGCGAGATATCGGGAAAACACCTGTTCCAACGAGTGTCAGAAAACGCGGATAAAAAGAGCAAAAACCGCAGGACTCAGCCCGCTTCGGTGTGGGAGGCGGGTTTTCCAATATGAACAGGAAACTTTAATGTGCGAGGGATCAGCAGTGAAGCCCGCACTAAATGTCCGTGTGACCTGACCCCTGGATGAGCTCTCTTGCTTCCCTTTGCAAACTCTAAGGCTCCAGGAGAACTGGTCGAGGCAGCTGAAATCACCTCCATTGTCTCTCCTCTTCTGCAAATTCTAGCTGGAGCTTGGTCCAGCGTCTTGCACTCTTCCTGCCCTTCCCCCCAATCCTGATAGGTATTCATGTTGCTAAGGCTCTGGGGTTGCCGACTCTGTGTTGGGGACTTCTTGGAGATTTGGGGCAGAGCCTGGGAAGAGCAGAGTTCGGGGAGGGGAGGGAAGGGAAGGGAGATCAGCAGGGATGTGTTCCCATAGACTTCACCCTCTGAAGCTGCCCTTGGGTTAGAAGACTAGTCATTTGCTCTTTGAAAGACCCAACCCAGATCCAACTTGGGTTCCCCACAACCACACAGCATGTAGAGGAGGAAAATGATGGTGGTGGGAACTGGGAAGTGCCACCAAGTCACAGCTGACTTATGGTAACACTGCGGGGTTTGCAAGGCATGAGACGTTCAGAGGTGGTTTTCCGTGGCCTGCCTCCGTGTCATGACCCTGGCATTGCTTGATGGTCCCTCATCCAAATGCTGGCCGGGACTGACACTGTCATGCTCACCCTGCGCCCTTGGTGCAGTCCTCCCGTGGCCATGGCGCGTTCCTCCGATGCGGGGTCATTGTTCCTGGGAGTCGGGACACTGAAGGCAGGGGGAGGGTTGAGGCCTCAGATAAGCAGGGGGTGAGGTTAACTTCACCCCGTAGGCCCCTCTGCCATCATGCAAGGTGCTGTCTGTTGGCTCACTCTTTCTCTCTCTCTGTCCTCGCCTTCGCCCGTTTCTCCTCCTCCCCAGCCCCATTCCTTTCCCCTTCTTTTATTCCCCGCCGTCTCCCCCATCCTCCCATCGCTGCCCCCTGTAATAACCCTGGATGCTACCCCGGCATCTAGAGCGTGGCTAGAGTAGGGCCAGCGGCGGTTCTGTCGGTCCGGGGGCCGCGCCACCGGCGCTGTCATGTGGGGTGCTCTGGGGCTGTGCACCAGTCGTCAGCCTCTCCATGGAGGCGCTTGAGTTGCCGCTGCAGAGTGGTTCTTCGGAGCCCTCGGCTCTGTGGTTGAGCCTGGCTGGAGTGCTGTGTCTCTCGAGCGGTGGCAGCGGCTGGTGTGCCGCATCATCCTGGCTTCGGCACCCGTCCTGTTGCTGGTTTCGTCTGCTTCACTTCTGGGATCTAACGGGCTCTCCAGGTCAGGGTGCAACCCTAATTATAACCCTTAAAACCCGTTTAGTTGTATTCTGATCACCTCTCCGATTTTGTCCAACAGAATCACATGATGGACACATTTATGCCCATCCTGAGAGCCAAACTTATAACACTGTTGAAGTGTCTGAACTGAGTACATAAAGAGGGGAAAGTAATTCCGCAACTTTACGTTTCAATTGATAGCATTCTTTCTGGATAATAATGTTTCATTATTATTAGATATTGTTCTCGTGAAATTACTTAAACAATAAGACTCCAAACATTTTATGTTCGCATTTTGGTTCCCCCGATAGAACCTTGTTCTGACCCTGAAAAGGCCATTTAATTAATCTTTTCTCTCTCTCTCAAATGAGACCCGGTAGCCAAAGATCTGGCACAGAGACAATTCATCAAGCGAGAGACTGGAACACAGTGATGCCTCAGCCTTCAAAGACTCAGAGCACGAACATTCAAGGAAATGCAATTACTGCATGTGAACGCAGAATAGAAAATGAAAAGTAAAGTGTACTGTAAAGGCCTGATACATTTTGCACCTTTCATTTTCTCTTCCCATTCATCAAGACATAATCTTGGCCTTGGATCCAAAGGGGGAATTTACGCCCACCCTCTGCCTTGTGCGATTGGAAACTTCCTTTTCTGAACTGTTCGTGTCCAGGCCAAATCCCAGCACTAGGCAATTGCTCTCAGTTCAAGAAATTATTCACCCTGTGGTGTTCGGAGAAAGAGGTGGGCCATTTCTTTATTTACTATCATAATACACATGTATACATATTGACCCACACCCCGCAGGGGCTTTCAAAGCCATACACAAGAAAGGGAAGTCTGAAAACAACCAGACAAACTTGAATGGCATTAGAAGAGGGCTGGAGCGAGGATTGCCAGCTCTCATTTGGGGGTGGAGCCCCCCTGGAGATTTTGGGGGGTAACCTAAGGTTGCCAGCCTCCAGGTGGGGCCTGGGGATCTCCCACTTTTACAACTGATCTCCAGAATGCATTCCATTTGACTGTAACTCGCCCAAAATGAGTTTTCTACTAGCAATTGTGCTTTGTTATTGACCTATGAAGAAAAAAAATATGTGAGCATCAGCAGGGGTCATTCCGTAGAAAAAGAGGTGCAGGAGCTCATTAGCATAACTTATTTGCATACGCCACACCCCCTGACATCACCGGAAGTGTGTCAGAAGGCAACACCCACCGCTCAGGTGCCACTGGACTGTTTTGGATTGCTAGCTACTGGGGGGGGGGATGTGCAGATCTGTCCTCGCAGAGGAGGGAGAGCTTGTGCCTGAATAAAACTTGGCCTTAAAGGTGCCACTGGACTGTTTTGGGGCGGGGGGGGGGAGCTCTGCAACTTACCTGGCTGTTTCTTGCTCTGACTGAGGGCTGCTGGGAGCAGGGGGTGGGCCTTGTTGCATGTGCCCACACCATGGGCTCTTTACTGCCGGAGCCCCGCTCCTGTGCACTCCTGAAGGAAATGACCCCTGAGCATCAGGCTTCATGTCTACTCTTATAGATGAGACAAAAAACTGGAAATTATCTATAGACTCTTGTTCAGAAGAAGGAATCGAAATGACACAGGACATTCCAGAGCACGTCGTTAACATCGTTTGCTTAATTAAAAACCACTTCTGTTTATTTGAAACTGACTGTATTTTTGTATTCCAACCTTGTAAAAAAAGCAGACCACTTTAATTTATTTAAACAGCATATATTTTCTGATTTTTGCAGTACGGTATTATTTAGTTTAGCACACTTATCTCAGTAATAATCCCTGTGTAGTGTAATATCCATATACTGTGTACCATACTTTGTTTGCTTAACCTCTGGAGAAAATGGCTGCTCTGAAGAGCATTGTACCTCTATGGCTGCTCTCTGGCATTGTACCATGCAGAGGCCCCTCCCCTCCCCAAACCCTGCCCTCTCCTGGATCCACCCCCAAAGTCTCCAGGTATTTTCCAACTCAGACCCTGGCAACCCTAGTGGAGCCTAGGGAGTGAAGGGTTTGGGGTGGGGCAGAGACCTCAGCAGGGTATAATGCCATAGAAAAATACTGTGGCATGCTGGAAGTCTCCGTTTAAAATTTGAAGACTGGAGATCGATTGTAATTCTAGGAGATCTCAGGCCCCAGGATGGCAACCTGGCTTAATGCCGTAGACCCCACCCTCCAAAGTAGCCATTCTCCCCTAGGGGAAGTGATCTCCATGGGCTGGAGATTAGTTGTGAATTTGGGAGATCTCCAGTCTCCACCTGGAGGCTGGCAACCCTATAATGCCACCTTCCAAAGCAGCCATTTCCCCCCAGAGGGACTGATCGGTGTCATCTTGAGATCAGTTGTAATTCCAAGAGATCTCCAGGTACCACCTGGAGGTTGGCACTGTAAGATACTGAAATATCAGACAAATCTAAAAGTATACCAAGATGACACTGAAGCATTATAAAACCCAATCCCAAACACAGTGATCACGTTGTAGCACAAAACGTGCCACTTACAGCCTGGAACCCCGAAGTTCACACAATAACAGTACTAAGAATGCCGGCCTCCCAGTGGGGCCTGGAGATCTCTTGGAATTACAACTGATCTCCAGATGACACAGATCAGTCCCTCTGGAAAAAAATGGCTGCTTTGAGAGGTGGCATTATGGGGTTCCCAGCCTCCAGGTGGATGTGTTGTCCAGCCTTTCAGTGTCTTGGAACAATATACTGCGTTCTGTTTGAGTTAGGCTATGTTCAGATTACACAGGGAAGCCATTGAAATCCATAAACATAAACACAATTTTAACAGGAAAGAAGAGAGTTTAAAAATAAATAGGGCATGGTTTCCTGTCCTGAAAAACACAAAAGTCTCTTCATCTGACAATAGCACTACAGATAAGATTAGAATTTCAACAGCCAGTCCACATGCAAAAGAACCTCCTCAGGAAACAGGAAACCTCAGGAAACAATCCATATGCAAAAGAACCTCCTCAGGAAATAGCCAATCCATATACAAAAGAACCTCCTCAGGAAAGCATGTCCATTAGCATGTTCACAGTCTGAGGAACACTCAACCCTACCTTCCTGAGTAGATATAAATTACCTGCCTACCATTTTGCTTCTCACCTTGACACAGAGAGTACTCCATCTTTCTGTGTTATACCTCTGAGGATGCCAGTCACAGCTACTGGCGAAACATCAGGTCCTACAATGCCAAGACCACGGCCATACAGCCCGGAAAATCTACAACAACTAATGAACTTTGGCAGTGAAAGCCTTCGACAACATAGTCTAAATTCTCTTCCCTGCTTTATTCCCACCCACAGCATTTTGAAAGTGCTACAGTTTCTGGACGGTATTTAAGAACAACCCTACACTGATCCCACTGTAGCCACTTTCGCGCTCTCATTTCCGCTGCTTTTTTGTCCCTATTGCTTTGGGTCCCCTCACCCCTTTCCACATGAGTTCTGCTCCCTCTGGGACTACTAGACAGAGCAAAACACTTTGGGGGAAAGAAACCCTGATGGTTGGATCAGTTGCAGAAAGAAAGGACAAAATCTGGAAGGAGCTGCGTCCATAGACAAAAACAATAAAAACGTTAAAAAAAATAAAGGAACAAAATATTATTTAAAAGAAAAATGCACACATTTTTTTAAAAAACAGGATAAATTAAAATACAAATCAGCAGGCTTGCTTCTTGATTATCCTAACACTGGATTAATGGCAATGGTTCGCTGTATTTTAAGAGCAGCTGAAATATATTCGGCAACAGTCAAAGTGGTTTGAATTTCATACTCAGGCAGGAGATTAAGTAGGTGACAATCATCGGAATGTTCAGGGGATGCTACAAAAAGGGGGGTTATCAGGAGAGCTATTAAACTATCACGGAATTTGCATGGAAAGAAATATTGTGTTGGGGAGAACAATACAAGCTGCTTTAGGTCACCTCAGGAGAGGACGGTGGGATGTAAATGAAAATAATTTACAAGGGAAAGTGAATCAATCCAGAAAAATGATTGTTTAGAAATAGAACCAGAGCATGAGTCCACTTTAAAGACTAACAAAATTTGTGGCAGGGTATGAATTTTTTGTGAGTCATTGCTCACTTCTTCAGATATCTCACTTCTTCGGGTATCTGAAGAAATGAGCACTGACTCACAAAAACTCCTACCCGTTAGCCTTTGGCTGTGATCACACACACTAAATAATCCACTTTCAATGCACTTTTCAACTGGGGACCATTCTACGGTTGTGTTCAGACTGGCAGTTTGGCCCGACATAGGCACATATTATAAGCAGATTAAATGGGCACGATCACACAGCCACATCTGTCAGGCATACTCACCCCGTCAGAGGACGACTTGGAGCCAGGTTAAAAAGCCGCCACCTCCAAAGTGGTGTTTTTGTTTCCCCGCACATTCATTGCGCATGGCTGGATGTCTGGACACGGGGGAGCACGCACATAATAGATTTGGCAGTGTGAACCTGCAGATCTGTTCTGCCGCTACAGAGGCATTTTTTAAAAAAGAATTGCCTATGTGCACATGTGCGTGCATGCACACCATGCACACACATGGTTTTAGGATTTGTTTTGCAGTTCACTCCATGGCTGAAGCACCACAATAATGCGGAGGCTTTATCACAAGATGTCTCCGTGGGTAACCCACAGCAGGCTGTGCTGTGTGGCTGATATATCCCACTACACTTTAACCTGGTTCAATTCGAGGCAGCACCATATCGTGCCAAGCTGCCAGTGTGATCACAGCCTACATCTAGCATTCGCTCCACATTTTCTCAACTGGGAGGACAAAGTGTAGCTCAAAATTACATTCAAATACCTCGGGGCAATGCCATACTGACTGCAAAGTCACCCATGAATGGCCATAAAGCGGCCATAAATCTTTGCAGAAGGTACCAAAAAACCCAACAATCAAAGAACTCAAAAGTGGCATGGAGTGTGGGAGCTCTCATAAACCCAATAATCAAAGGAAGTGAAACGGGCATGCAATGCACAGGGGAATTTCTGTTCCAATGTGGGTTTCATAAAATAACGGAGGGAAAAGCCAATGCAGAATCAGCCTGGATTTTGCCAGTTCACACAGTAAAATCCAGGTGGAAGGGTCATTGAAACTGGATTGAAAGTGGATTATTTAGTGTGTGTGACTGCAGCCTTTAAGGGGGTATTGAACTCTTGCTCTTTTCTCCTACCCAGCTTGGGTCCTGGTCACACGAGTGGGAAAATCCGTTGGGGAAGGGAGGCATATTAGATGCGGAGCTAAAAGAAGCACAGGAACGTGATCTTACGCTCCCCTGCGGCTCCGTTCTCCCTCCGTCGGCACCCGATCACACTGGGGAGGAAACGGCATAGTCCCAGCGAGGCAACATGGCGGTCTCGCGTTAGTGTGCATGTGTGGGTCGCAGATGGCTGCAGGATGATACAGGCTGCCGCCGCGTCCGCGATCCCACGCCCACCGTTGCTGCGGATCTTCCGGTAGGTACTCCATTTTCCCTAGTACCTTTTCGATCCACATTTTTGGCCAGATGTGACAGGTTAGGGGTGGGTACGTGACGCTTGCCAGATGTTGGCATCTGATCGTTCCAGTTTGATCTGCCCTTAATCCGTCCCCTCCGCGTACCTAATTCTCCATGTGACCGGGGCCTTGATCTATTGTTTAGAAACCCTTTCACCACACCCCTCAAACAACTTCACTATTTTTCCTAGGAGAAAAACACCCATTTTTTTCTGCTCTGTTTCAGTGGCTATATCCCTATTCTTTTTAGGGGAAGGAATTAGGTCCATGCTGTTCTTGGCTTTCAAACTGCAGCTTCAGCAGCTGCATTTTGTTCCAAGATCACCATAAGAAAGACCCAGGTCTCCTTTCAAGCAACACTGAAATACACCTAATGGGTACTTCTGCCCCCAGGTGCATCGAATGTGTGTTCTGACCCCATCACTCACTCTTACAATGTTACATGTGTCTGCACTCTCTGTTTTGTAGAAACAGAAAAAGAGGCTCTTGGGATTTTATGGCAAAAAAAAATCCTGTTCCAGTTCCATTAAGTTTTCTTTTTATGGCAAGTCCCTAAGAGTTCACCTGGAAAATTGTGAGCCTGCACATAAAGTGCTCTGAAGTACTTCCCAGTACAAGGCAATTGGGCACAGCTCTTAAGTCAAGATCTTCTTTTGGTTTTTTGTTTTTCTTTCTTTACCCTTAATAGGCGAATCCCAAGGTAACCGAATGAAGTTAAGGTCAGAAGGCTTTCATTTGAGACATCCAAATGCGCTGCATCAGAGAAACACCTCCCAAACTTTAGGTGTGGGAATCTTGGCCATGCCATGTTCAAGTAGCTGTTCTCAAGGAAGTGAACTGGGAATGACCCTGCAAACTTTCTCCAATGCAGAAGCATACGGTTTGGGCCTTAGTTTTATTCCCTACAACTCTCCTTTCTTGAGAATCTCAAGAAAGTATAAGCTTTCCAGAATACATAGGTTGGGTTTGGGTCCCCACCCTGTGTAACAGATGTGAGTTCTGGGTTCTCCTTAGGGGTGCCAGGTCTGGGTTGGAAAATACCTGGAGACTTTGGGGGGTGGATCCGGGAGAGGGCGGGGCTTGGGGAGGGGAGGGGCCTCGGCATGGCACAATGCCATAGAGTCCACCAGGGGAGATCAGCTAGAGATCAGTTGTAAAAGTGGGAGATCTCCAGACCCCACCTGGAGGCTGGCAACCCTAGTTCTCCTCAGTCCTCATGCACAAAGGTACCTGATTGAGGTTGGGACTGTGGCATGTGCAGGGAAGAGGCTGCAGCAGGAACCATGTGTGTTTCCCCAACAGGCCAAACAGTGGACCATTTCACTACATGTGAAGCCCCTTCTACCTGTATGCTACAGTCCCAGTCTGAATTGGGAACTATGAGCGGGGGAACTGAGGAGCACCCACAATTGATGTTTTCTATGTACTTTGTAGTGTGCGGATCGGGGCCGCAGGTTTACCCCCAAGGTGAGATTACATCTGTGCTCGTCTTGAATACTATGTTACGTTAGCTACTGTTATATGGATGCCAATTGCAGGATAAGTGCGAGAAAGAGAAGGGATGGTGGAGGAAAGTGCCACCAAGTCACAGCCGATGTATGGTTGCCATCTCTGGGTTGGGAAATACCTGGAGATTTGGGGGGTGGAGCCTGAGGAGGGCAGGTTTGGAGAAGGGAGGGGCTTCAGTGGGG
Source organism: Gekko japonicus (assembly GCF_001447785.1). Classification (NCBI taxonomy): domain Eukaryota; kingdom Metazoa; phylum Chordata; class Lepidosauria; order Squamata; family Gekkonidae; genus Gekko; species Gekko japonicus. The sequence goes on along the minus strand of NW_015169814.1, from coordinate 162,370 downwards.
GGAGAATGCCATAGAGTCCACCTTCAAAAAGTGGCCATTTTCTCCAGGGAAACAGATCTCTGCCACCACCTGGAATTCCACAGCCCTACTCTTCTTTTGCTGTTGTTGTTTTTAAAGATAAGAGATGAACAGAAGTGGTTCGCCATTGCCTGCGTCCATGTCGCAATCCTAAACCGATTCCCCACAAGCGGCTGTGCCACCTTGGCTCTTCCGTTTCCCCCGCTTACATTGGTCAATTTCACACTATTCGCTGTGCGGCCACATTTTGACCTGCAGCTCCCCCTGATTTCCCCCACGTCTTCTCGAACCTTGTTTTTTGAGATCGAGATTTTTGAGATAGAATGGCGGAAGGATGAGCCATGCTCCTGGGAGGTGGGGCAGGATAGAAAATAACAACAACAACAACAACAACAACAACAACAACAACAACAACAATAATAATAATAATAATAATAATAATAATAA
>NW_015169814.1:161215-161881 GCF_001447785.1 Gekko japonicus | reverse complement strand
CCAAGGCCACACCAGCAGCTGTATGTGGAGGAGTGGGGAATCAAACCCAGTTCTCCCAGGTTAGAGTCTATGCACTCAACCACTACACTGAACTGGGTCTTGAAGGCGATCTTGTTGACACTGAATGCAAGCCAGGCTCCTCAGCAATAATAGGCTACTCTAAACTGTTTGGTTGATTGACCTACAGTGTCAGTTGCACTGAAATTAACGCCTCGATATTGAAATCTCTTGTGCAAATGTTATATGGAGCTCTGTTCAGTATTACAGCGAATAGGACACTGATGGCAACTCCTCAACAGGAAAGCAAGATTTGAATCCAGTAGCACATTAAAGACCAGAAAGATTTCCAGGATATAAGCTTTCGATAAGCAAAGCCCCCTTCATCACATACATCACATCATATCTGATGAAGCGAGCTTTGACTCTCGAAAGCTTACACCCTGGAAATCTTTCTGGTCTTTAAGGTGCTTTGAAAGTGGCCACCCGCCTGAAACTATCATCAGTAGGAAGTGACACTAATGTGTTAGCTGGTTTCTGACTTCTGTGCATCTAAAGGGCCAGTTTGGTGTCCTGGTTAAGTGTGCGGACTCTAATCTGGGAGAACTGGGTTTGATTCCCCACTCCTCCACATACAGCTGCTGGTGTGGCCTTGGGTCAGTCATATGT
>NW_015169814.1:157966-161058 GCF_001447785.1 Gekko japonicus | reverse complement strand
TCTTCTTCTTCTTCTTCTTCTTCTTCTTCTTCTTCTTCTTCTTCTTCTTCTTCTTCTTCTTCTTCTTCTTCTTCTTCTTCTTCTTCTTCTTCACAGTGGTCCCCAATGTGGTATCTCTGGGCACAATGGTGCTGGCAATACCTTTCTTGGTGCCTGCCAAGTGTTTTAGAAAGGGGCAGGGCCAGGTATGGCTTTTGCCCAGCAGGGTTTCTGATTGGTTGTTGGCGATATGATGGGCTGGGCAGATTTAAAAAAAATGCTTAGGCAGCAGCTGTCCCCACAGCTCAAGAATCTTCACTGCACAACTGATGATAAGCTATGTTTATAGAACCCCCACCCCAGTTTTAAATAATATGTTCATTCAAAAAGACATCTCCTGGCCCCGGTCACACGAAAGGTTTGGGGCCGGGAGAGGGACGGATCGGGGGTGCAGCAAACGGGCACGATCCCACCGCAACATCTGGGAAATGTTGCGCACCCTTCCCCGATCTGGCCCTTCAGGCCGAAAAGCCGCATCTAATAACATCGCTCGGCAGCCACGATGGCTGTTCGAGCACCACCGCAGTCGAGGTGAGCTCTTGACCTTTATCCCAGCTCCCGCCCACCCAGCGGACCGAAAGCAGTTAGTGCAAGTAGGTAAATGGGTACCCACCCTTAGTAGGGTGGGGGGCACCCTGCCTAGAACGTGGTGGACGGTGGCGGCGGCAAGTGATCGGAGGTGGCGTGACACGGCGGGGCGGCGGCGGCAGTCCCCCACCGTGTGTCTATTTTGGTGTGGCTTTCAAAAGCCACCCTTTGCCCACGCTTCCCCCCCCCCTCGTGTGGCAGGGACCCCTGTTAAGCAGAGCATCTGTCTGAAAGGGTGAAGAATTACTATACATGACCTCCCTCCCTGGTGTTTTGTGCTTAGTTCTGCTTCCTTTGGCAGCCATTTTGTGGTTGTGCCGACAGAAAGTGCCCGGTCCCCCCCGGCCACAGGCAGGGGATGGGGGGTAGGGTTGCCAGATCCAGGTGGGGAAACTCCTGGAGATTTGGGGATGGAGCTCAGAGAGGATAGGAATCCCAGTGGGGTACAATGCTATAGAGTCCACCCTCCAATGCATCAATTTCCTCCAGGGGAATGGACTTTTGTAGTCTGGAGATGAGCTGTAATTCCAGGAGACCCCCAGGCCCCACCTGGAGGCTGGCAAACCCACCAGTTTGGTGTAGTGGTTAACAGAGTCAGTTTGGTGTAGTGGTAAAGAGTGGTGGGCTCTAATCCAGAGCACCAAATTTCATTCCCCACGCCGTCACATGCAGCTGCTGGGTGACCTTGGGTCAGCCACAGTTCTCTCAGAGCTGTTCTCTCAAGAGCTGTCTTCGAAAGAGCTTTCTCAGCCCCACCCACCTCACAGGGAGTTTGTCGAGGGCAGAGGGAGGGAAGGAGATTGTAAGACACTCCAGGACTCCAAGTGAATGGTAGGGTATAAATCCAATCTCCTCCTCCTCCTCTTTTTCTTCTTCCTCCTCCCGAGTGCTCACAGTGTAAGAAAAGTTGGGGAGCCCTGACCTAAACTATGTCAAATGGTGGTACTGCCCCAATTCACCATATGGCAAGGACTACTGATGGTATTGATTCACTGGCATTCAATGCTCCCTCTAAGCTGTGGAGTCTTGTGAGCAAAAATTCTAACTTGTGAACTACTGCCATTAAAGTTGTGAGCAAGAGATCTGGCTACTGCATAAATCAGTTTGCTCTGGAGCCATCCTTCCTGAGCTAAGACAAAAATGTGTGAGCCAGAGGCTAAAAAACTGTGAGCTAGCTCACACTCACTCAGCTTAGAAGGAACACCACTGGCATTGTCCCTTGTTGTCCAGGATACGTCACGATATATCTGTGTTGGGCTGGAACACCATTGTGTGCTTTAGCAATGGGTACTCTTTCTGCCACTTGGGGAAGGTTAACAGCCCCTCTCAGTCTTCATTGCGCTTGTGATAAAACTTCACGGAATATTGATTGGATCTCATCTCTTTTGCTGCATTTCCGTGCCTGGAATGCATTCCTTCCTCTGTCTATTTCTGAGTGTGGGTTTGTTTTGTGTATTGGCCAGGTTTGGATAGCAATTCTTGAATTAGTTTTAGAATTTCCTACTCACGTCGTTTGTAATGCAGCTGCTTCTGAGGTATCTAAAATATTTAACTGGCACATAGATATGTACACACTGTTATTTTGGTCGGTTCTGTCATCAGATGCTGTTCCCGGTATCTGGATGTTGTCTAGTCCCTGTCAGGCTGACAAACATAATTTGGGAAACACTGAGAGAAATGAGGCTCATTAAAAGAAATTTTTTGGGGGAAAATTGGACACTAAACTAAAGGGGCAGTAACCTTTCCAGTGTGGTGGAACGGTTTCTGAAGCGGACATTATTTTTCTCGCATCTGAACCATTTGGCAGACCAATGCTGGGCATCGCGTCAAATTGCTCGTATAAAAAGTGAGGGATATGCTTAGCATTCTGAAAGGCTATATTCCTTTTTTTTGTTTTTTAAGACAAGTAAAGATGTGTTATGTGGTCCAGCTATGCATTCAATAAGCTCTATCACACTGTGGGTTTTTAAAATCCATGCTTCTTGGAGTTTGATGTCCACATACCCTTTAGGTTTTTTTTTTTCCCTAATTTTACTTTCTCATGAATCTTTCAGACTGTTTCTATGCTGTTTGTCCAGCCCAGTGCAGGTACTTATCTTGGATGTGCCATCTTCTCCATCACTTGGGGCATTTCCCCAACTTTTAATAGTTATCTTGCTGTCATATAAGCCATAAGGTATAGTTGATCAATAGTATGAAATTTAGGTGTGCTTATCTGTCTTTACTATCAGGATGAAAACTAAGTCTGATCTCCCCCCCCTTCAGAATCAAATGCCAGCCTCCAGGTGGTTTTACCCAAACTGGACCCAGAAAAGGGTGAAATTAGCTTTGAAAGGGTTCCAGAAAGGAATAATGTAGGACCTTAGCCTATATATACCAGGGTGGATCTTGGTAGGGGTAAAAGGTAAAGGTTTCCCTTGCTCAAAAGCCAGTCAAATCCGACTCTAGGGAGTGGTGCTCATCTC
>NW_015169814.1:127511-157341 GCF_001447785.1 Gekko japonicus | reverse complement strand
GGGGATACAGGGGAAAGTGAGGCCCCCCCCCCCCCGCAAGTCCTTAGAGGTCCCTTACTATGCAAGCGGGCCTGGCCCAGCAGCCAACCCCACACAACTGGGCCATAGATTCCCTAGGTAGAGACTGCTGGAGGGAGAGAAAGCTAAAGACTGAGGAGTAGGTAAAGGTAGGTTAGCTGTTGGGTGGGAAGGAAGGTAGGAAGCAGGAAAACAGGAGAGTGTTACCCAAACTGGACCCAGAGAAATGGAAACTAGCTTCAAAAAAGGGTTCCAGAAAGGAATAATGCAGGATCTTTGGGGGGTGGCTTTTTTTAATATGTGCATGTGTGAGTGTGTGTGCACCTGGAAGTCATGGCAACTTCTGGTGACTGACGGTGTGTGCATCTGGAAGTCATGGTGACCTCTGGTGACTGACCCGGCCCAGAGGATATTCAGAGAGGTGGCTGAATAAAGCCTGCCCCCACCTCCTGCCTCTGGTATTTCAAGGAGATCTCCCATCCAAGTACCTGCCAGAGCCAACCCTGCTTAGACGTCTGAGATCTGACAAGATCGGGCTTGCCTGGGCTATCCAGGTCAGGGTGGAATAACACAGGATTTTGTAGGTCTGTGTGTGTTCCAGGGTGGATCTCAGTGGGGATACCCCAAAATAAAATTAGGAAGAAAGAGAGAGAGTGATTGTAAACACAAACAAATAGTGCACATGAAAGCTTATACCTTGACTGAAACTTTGCTGGTCTTAAAGATGCCCCTGGACTCAAACATTGTTCTGATGCTTCACACCGTTACGTAGGGTTTCCAGCCTGACCCTGGCCTATGGGCAGGAGGTTTATGGGGGTTGCGACATGCAACTAGGCGTTGGTCCAACCCCATGACATCATTTCTGACACAAGACCAAAAGTGGCATTATTGCATCAGCACAGTGTTCTATGGTCCTATCATCGAGTTCGGGGCAAGTCCTAGAATATCACCCCAATGCAATGATGTCACTTCAAGGGCCTTGCTGAAAGTGATGTTGTAACATCAGAAAGACCTCTAACCCCCACTGGTAGTCCTACCTTTATGTCCCTGTGAATCACTCAGGGCTCTTTTTGTAGCAGGAAAGGCTTCGCATCTTAGGCGACACCCCCCTAATGAAGCCAATCGTCCAAGAGCTTACAGTAGCCCTGTCAGAAGAGCTCTGTGAGCTCTTGGAGGATTGGCTACATTAGGGTGTGTGTGTCCTAATATGCAAAGGAGTCCCTGCTACTGTGATTCAGAGTTGTTCTTACTGCAACCTTGCAGTTCTCATGACATCATTGCCTTTGCTCTAAATTCCTCGCTTTTTTTTTTTAATTGAGGTCACGAGAACAATTTCCCTCATGCCTAGCTGAACTGCTTATCGATGGTTTCCACATCTTTTTAATGGTGTATTTATCCAGTGCTTCCTTCTTCTTTTCTAACCCTTCCTAGATCAACGTTTTACACCATGTTGAAATGTTTTCCCCCTTTTGCTTGACAGTATATTTGCATATGTTACTTGAGTTCTCCCTCACATGATTTTTTTGATCACGTACAACTCAGTCTTCATTGGACTGTTCTTAGTACCTAGCAACTGAACACCATTTCCTCTTTGCTACAGTTGTTTTATACATTGCCTGTTTTTTTACAGGGTTCATGAGTGCTCCTTTTATGGGTGTAGTGATTAGGTATAGTGGTTAGGGTAATCTAATCTGGGAGAGCCAGGTTTGGTTCCCCACTCCTCCACATGAAGCCAGATGGGTGACCTTGGGTCAGTCACAGTTCTGTCAGAGCTGTTCTGGAAAGAGCAGTTCTCTCAGAGCTCTCTCAGCCCCACCTACCTCACAGGGTGTCTGTCGTGGGGAGAGGAAGGGAGAGGAGATTGTAAGCCGCGCTGAGACTCTGAGGGAAGGGTGGGGTTTAAATCCATCATCATCATCACCATCATCACCATTCCATTTTCTATCCTGCCCCACCTCCCAGGAGCATGCCGTAGTGTGCATGACTCTTCCTTCCACTATTTTATCCTCATCAGAACCCTTTGAATTGTGCTAGGCTGAGGGAGAGTGACTAAGCCAAGGTCACCCAGTCAGTTTTGTGGGAACGTGGGCTTGAACCTGGGTCTCCCAAGTCAACACTCTCACTGAGGGGTGCCACGGCACCCACCAACAGCTCTCTTGGTGCCCAAGTGTTTTCGGTAAGGGTGTGGCCACACAGCAAGCTTACCGCGATTTGTTCCCACTGTAAATTTGATTGGGAATATTTTTTTCGGGTTGGGATGACCACACACCCCTCCCTGAACCACTTGCATCGCACAACGAGGTTCTGGGCACCGTTCAGATAGCTGTGCATGCGCATATACACATGGCCGAATCACCGCTCCCACTGGGACTCACTGTGCTCCCTTGTTCTTGCAGGTCCCCCCCTCCGAACAGCAAGCAAAATTAACCGGCAACGTACAACTGAGCGTTGGCGTCTATACGTGCACTTGAATGTTTATACATTGAATTCATTCAGCGCAGGATTGCTCATGTGCACAACGACGGAAGCTTGTAAAAACAAAAAGAAAACATTGTGAGAAGGACGTTCAGATGACCTAATCAGGATCATTGCGAGAGATGGCTGTCCAGATCGGTGAAATCACAGATTCAAAACACAAATATCTGGAAAGTACTTGATTTTCCGGGTGAGGATTGCGCGAGTGAGCCCACTTCGGTGTGGGAGACGGATGTGGCCATCTGTTCAGCAATTTTAAAGGCAAGAGGGAACGGTGGTGAAAACCGATCAAAATGACTGTGTGACCATGGCCTTAGTGGGTGCATCCATGTGGGGCTCCTGATTGGGCAGTGAAGACCTGATCAGCTATTTATTGTTTCAGTGGCAGAACCCACTTATTTTGTCTCTTTGGCAGTCCACTGTATCCATAAAACTCTCCTCCAATACCACATTCCAAATGAATCAACCTTCTTCCTGTGCGCTTTCTCCATTGTCCAACTTTCACACCCATACATACTAATAGGGACTACGCGAGCCAGCTTGATGTAGTGGTTAAGAGCAGCGGACTCTAATCTGGGAACACTGGGTTTGATTCCCCACTCCTCCGCATGAAGCTAGCTGAGGGACCTTGGGTCAGTCACAGTTTTCTCAGAACTCTCTCAGCCCCACCTACCTCAAAGGGTGTCTGTTGTGGGAAGAGGAAGGGAAGGTGATTGGAAGGCGCTCTGAGACTCCTTCAGGGAGCAAAGAGCAGGGTGTAAGACCAACCTTCTCCTACTATGGTATGAAGTATCTTGATCTTGGTCACCAGCGACACATCCTTACACTTAAGAATATTCCAGCTCCTTCATAGCTGACCTTCTCAGCAGAAGTCTCCTTCTGATTTCTTGGTTGCACTTTATATTACAGTGTCTGGAAACTGGTTGCAAAAGAGCTTGTGCATGCAGAAACACAACTGAGGGTACAATACAGCTGACATATCACAAGCTGCTATGACAGTCCTTTTCTTGCATTTCTGATTGCCCAAGAACTTCAGTGAAAGTGAGACTTTTGTGCTGGGTTCAACCCAATTACCCATTTACAAAGGGTTCCCTCAAAAAAGTCTCATTATTCACGAAACACTACCAACACCAGCCTTTTGCCATGTTATAGATTTTATGTTTCTCTCGTGTCAACTACTGTAGTGCCATTTTATGGACATTTTCATTTCCATTAAGTTGCAAATGATAAAATGGTAACTGATAAAGTATTTGTCTTTTGGATTTAATCTCTTAATGAGACTTGACTACTAGCTTGCCATAAAATAATATAGAAATTATTCATCATTTGCTTTTAGGCGTTGCAGCGTCCTGGCTCATCTATTTACATGGCAATAATGTGTTACATTTTGACATCTTTCCGCCACTGATCATGTACAGTTTTATGATTAATTCTTGATCTTTTTGTTCAGATCTTACAATATTTTATCAAGTATGTGAATAGGGCCTGAAATATTTTTGAAGGATATTAATTTAGTTAGCAACAGTTCTCTCAAGGACAGATAAACTTCAGTGAAACCACAACTTCAAATCATTTTGCACTTTTTAAATTAATGGAATGATATTTGCAATAAAAAAGGCCAACGCTATGCTGGGGATTATTAGGAAGGAAATTGAAAACAAATCAGCCAGTATCATAATGCCCCTGTGTAAATCAATGGTGCAACCCCATTTGGAGTACTGTGTACAGTTCTGGTCACCACACCTCAAAAAGGATAATATAGCATTGGAAAAAATGCAGAAAAGGGCAACTAGAATGATAAAAGAGCCAGTTTGGTGTAGTGGTTAAGTGCGCGGACTCTAATCTGGGAGAACTGGGTTTGATTCCCCACTCCTCCACTTGCACCTGCTGGATGAACTTGGGCAAGCCATAGTTCTGGCACAGTTGTTCTTGAAAAAAGAGCAGTTTCTGTCAGAGCTCTCTCAGCCCCACCTACCTCACAGGGTGTCTGTTGTGGGTAGGGGTTTTGTAAGCCGCGCTGAGACTCCCTTGGCTAGTGAAGGGTGGGGTATAAATCCAATCTCTTCTTCTTCTAAAAGGGTCAGAACACTTTCCCTATGAAGAAAGGTTAAAACGCTTAGGGCTCTTTAGCTTGGAGAAACAACGGCTGAGAGGTGACATGATCGAGGTTTATAAGATTATGCATGGGATAGAGCAGGTTGAGAAAGAAGTACTTTTCTCCCTTTCTCACAATACAAGAACTCATGAGCACTCAATGACATTGCTGAGCAGTCGGGTTAGAACAGATAAAAGGAAGTACTTCTTCACTCAAATAGTGATTAACACATGGAATTCACTGCCATGGGAGGTGGCGGTGGCTACAAGCATGAACAGCTTCAAGAGGGAATTACCGTAGATAATCATATGGAGCAGAAGTCCATCAGTGGCTATTAGGCACAAGGTATAGATAGGAACTCTGGGGCAAGTGATGCATTGTATTCTTGATGCTTGGGGGGGGGGGCAACAGTGGGAAAGCTTCTAGTGTCCTGGCCCCACTGGTGGACCTCCTGATAGTACCTGGTATATTTGGCCACTGTGTGACAGTGTTGGACTAGATGGGCCATTGGCCTGATCCAACATTGGCTTCTCTCATGTTCTTAATTTAAAATTAGGTCCATGCCTGTACACGTTATAGGCCTTTTATGGCACAGTCCTAAACAAACTTATTCCTTCCTAAGTCCATTGAAGTCGATGGTCTTAGAAGCATGTATCTCTGCTTAAAGGTAAAGGTAAAGGTTCCCTTGCTCGAAAGCCAGTTAAATCTGACTCTACAGTTACGGTGCTTATCTCCGTTTCAAAGCCGAAGAGCCAGCGCTGTCCAAAGACATTTCCGTGGTCATGTGGCCGGCATAACTAAACACCAAGGTGCACGGAACGCTGCTACCTTCCCACTGAAGTGGTACCTATTTATCTACTTGCAATTTCTTGCTTTCGAACTGCTAGGTTGGCAGGAGTATCTCTGCTTAGGAGTGCACTATTAGTACTTTTTTAAAAATCATACTGTCAGGTGGAAGTTCATTTTTTTAAGGTTAAGAATCAGGACTTGGTCCCCCCCCCCTGGTTTACTTTCTATCCTGCAAGACAGATATCCATTGCTTGACAGTCCCCTGAGTTTCTTTGCTGACTTTCTGATGACTCTTCCATATAACGCTGGGTCATGTGGATATAAGCTTGCCAAACCCCCCTTTTAATGTTTTTCTTCTTGTCTTACAAATAGCTTAAATGTTCTTTGTAAACTCTGAGTAACAATGAAGGTCAAGGGCAGGCTCGCTTAGCACCTCATCCAATTCTTTTTTTAAACTTTAATTAATAGTTTATTGCATTTTTTCATAGTAAGCATAACAAGATGAGACAGTGCAATGTAGTACAATAACAATAAAACCTCAATAATCAATAAATTAACCGAAATACATAAAGGCTAATCTGGATACATACAATAAGCAGTGAGTAAACCACATTTCTGGAGCTGCGGTGGCTCAAGTGGTTAAGGTGCTGAACTGCAGGCTGTGGAAGGTCGGTAGTTCAGCAGTTCGAGATCCGAGTGTGCCGCATGACGGAGTGAGCTCCCGTCTCTAGTTCCAGCTCCTGCCAACCTAGCAGTTCGAAAGCAAGAAATTGCAAATAAATAAATAGGTACCACTTCAGTGGGAAGGTAACGGCGTTCCGTGCACCTTGGTGTTTAGTCATGCTGGCCACATGACCACGGAAACGTCTTCGGACAGCGCTGGCTCTTCGGCTTTGGAAGGGAGATGAGCACCGCAACCCTAGGGTCAGATTCAACTGGCTTTTGAGCAAGGGAACCTTTACCTTTACCTAGAGTATTGGACACCACAATTTCAATTCAATTCAATTTATTATGGGTCTATATGACCGAAGTCTTGACCAACAGAGAATGCAAAAGGGGTAAAATAGGTACATAAAATTGACATAAAATATGACAAGTACATAGTCACAATCAGTAAACATATAAAACCCAGGCATAGCCCAGAGAATTAAAAGAACCTAACTACACTTGGGGACACCACAATTTAAGAGGATATAGACAAGCTGGAACATGTCCAGAGGAGGGCAACGAAGATGGTGAGGGGTCTGGAGACCAAGTGCTATGAGGAAAGGTTGAAGGTGCACGGAACGCTGTTACCTTCCCACCGAAGTGGTACCTTTTTATCTACTTGCAATTTCTTGCTTTCGAACTGCTAGGTTGGCAGGAGCTGGAACTAGAGACGGGAGCTCACTCCGTCATGCGGCACACTCGGGTCTCGAACTGCTGAACTACTGACTTTCCACAGCCTGCAGTTCAGCGTCTTAACCACTTGAGCCACCGTAGCTCTAGGGGAGGTCTAACCAGAGCAAGGTAAAACGATACCATCACTTTGCATGATCTGGACACGATACTTCTGTTGACACAGCCCAAAATCTCATTTGCCTTTTTAGCTACGGCATCACACTGCTGACTCATGTTCAGTGTATGGTCAACTGAGACCTCTAGATCCTTTTCTCACATATTACTGCCAAGATACGTCTCCCCCATCCTATAATTATGCATTTGATTTTTCCTACCTAAATGCAGACCTTTACGTTTATCCCCACTGAAATCCATTTTATTTGTTTTAGCCCAGTTTTCCAGCCTGTCAAGATCATCCTGTATCCTGACTTTATTTGCTACCGATTTAGTATCACCTCCAAATTTAATAAGCATTCCCTCTTGGTCCATCCAAGTCAGTCTTGTCTCCTCGGACTGGCAGTGGCTCTCCAGGGTCTCAGGCAGGGGTCTTCCACATCACATTCCACAAATGTCCTGGTCCCTTTTAATTGGAGATGCCGGAGACTGAACATGAGACCTTCTGCATGCCAATCAGATGCTCTAGCACTGAGCCATGTGCAGTCATTGGTGGAAACCATTCATTGGTGGAGGTGGGAAGTCAACATAGGACTGATGACGACCCCATAGGGTTTCCAAGGCGAGAGATGCTCAGAGGAGGTTTGCCATTGCCTGCCTCTGTGTAGCCACCCTGGACTTCCTTAGTGGTCTCTAGTGTTCCCTCTAAGCTGAGTTAGTGTGAGCTAGCTCACAGTTTTTTAGCCTCCAGCTCACAGATTTTTGTCTTTGCTCAGGAAGGATGGCTCCAGAGCAAATGAATTGATGCAGCAGCCAAATTACTCGCTCACAGCTTTAATGTCAGTAGCTCACAAAGCAGAATTTTTGCTCACAAGACTCCACACCTTAGAGGGAGCATTGATGGTCTCCCACGCAAGTACTAACCAGGGCTGACCTTGCTTAGCTTCTGAGATCTGATGAGATGAGGCTAGCCTGGGCCATCCAGGTCAGGGCAAGAGATGAACAGAGGTGGTGTGCCGTTGCCTGCCTCTGCGTTGCGGCCCCCGGCTTCCCTGGTGGTCTCCCAACCAAATGCTAACCATGGCCCACCCTGCTCAGCTTCCAGAATCTAGCAAGATCAGACTAGCCGAGGCCATCCCGGTCAGAGCGAGCCAGTCCTTAGTGTCCTGCAAGTATTTCGCAAATTGCATGGAAATACTTTTCATCGCATGGTAATGGAGCCAGAATACCATTTCCCCCCCTCTCTTTTATTAAAATACTACCTTTGTATGGGCAAGAGATGAACAGAGGTGGCGTGCCATTGCCTGCCTCTGCGTTGCGACCCCCGGCTTCCCTGGAGGTCTCCCAGCCAAATGCTAACCGTGGCCCACCCTGCTCAGCTTCCAGAATCTAGCAAGATCAGGCTAGCGGAGGCCATCCCGGTCAGAGCGAGCCCGTCCTTAGTGTCTTGCAAGTATTTCACAAATTGCACGGAAATACTTTTCATCGCATAGTAATGGAGCCAGAATACCATTTCCCCCCCTCTCTTTTATTAAAATGCTAGCTTTGTATGTCCCTGGGAGGGGGGGGGGACGACACGCCGATGCTTCTGAAGAGGCAGCAATTAATATTGGATGTCTGTCTTTGCATAACAGCTGCCAACAGACTGTTCACGTGCAAAAGTCTGATTAGCAATATCTTGGAAGTGTTGTTTTTTTTTAAAAAAAAACCTGCACTTTTATGAAGGGTGTATATTCTTATTAGCAAAACCATTTGGGACAACAATATCTTTCAACGATGCACTTAATAAAATAAAATGCATCTTCCAGTTTAGCATTTCCCCCCCATATGGATGTGTGATAGGCTAGGTCCCGCCTCTCCCTAAGTGCGACCAATGGGAGCTGATGGAATTCTAGAGAGAAAGCTGGAAAACAGCAGTTAAGAGAGCAGTTTGGAGTTTGCAGCTACAGAGTTGAGAGGGAAAGTGTATGAAAGAGTATGTCTGATTGAGTGAAACTGTGGAGATGAGCTGCTTAGAGCTGTCTGGAAAGAATCAGTTTGTAACAGGCAGTAACTACAGTCTGGGGATATAGCTTTCTAACAGGGAAAGTGCCTTTAAGAATGGCATCTTGCATCTTTGTGACCTTTCTATCTGGCAGCTGTAGGTGGAAGTTCCCCTTTGTGTGTACGCGGGGGGGGGCCTTAAGGATGCCAGAGGAATGACAAATGTGGTATCGACATGAAAAGTACGTAAACGGAGAGTGATTTTAGCAAAGCGTACTTTATTCTATCCGGAATAAGATGACTTTGGCTGGCTCGCAGGCCGGCTTATATCCCCTGAGAAACCACCACCCAAAACACACCCCTACTTCCCTATAAGTTATTTACAGTGGCCGAGAGTCCCATAGGCTCTCGGCCGGGAACCTAGCCCCCTGATTGGAGCGGGCTAGGATCCGCATAGTCCATTGTCTCTTGGAGCGAAGCTCGACGTTTGTCTCTGGACTTGTCTGGACTTGTCTGGACTGGATACATTACAGACATTAAGTGTCATGTGCTTGTTGTGGAAACCTTCATGCTATGGTAGCTCAGCAGCACCTCTAGGGTTGCCAGCTCTGGACTGGGAAATTCCTGGAGATTTGGAGAGGGAACCCGGGGAGGGAGCTCAGCAGAGATACGCTGCCATAGCGTTCACCCTCCACAGCAGCCATTTTCTCCAGAGGAACTATCTATGTAGTTCTAAAAATCCATATAATATAGAGTCCTCACACAGAGGAAATATCTGTTATTAGACTGATAAGAACTGACACTACACTTGTTCTTGGACTAAGATCAAGTGTAGTAGCTCTTATCAGTTTAATATCTGATATGTCCTCTATTTGAGGACTATATATTAAATGGATTTTTGAAACTGAACTGATTTATGTAGTCTGAAGATCAGTTGTAATTTGGGGAGGTTTCCAGGGCCCACCTGGAGGCTGGCAACCCTATACACTATTGTAACCAAATGGGCCTCTGTATGACATGACATATTGAATGTACAATTTTTCTCTCTCCCAAGGGAAGATGCGGTGACCAGTTTATGGTCAGACGCTTTCACACATGCTAAATAATGCCGTTTCAATCCACTTCAGTGACCATTTGCAAGTGGATTTTGTCATTGCTCACAGTAAAATTCAGTTGCAATGTGCACTGAAAGCAGATTAAAAGTGCATTATTCAGTGTGTGTGAAAGCGGGACTCTGAAGTATTAGGAACAACAAATAGCACAGCTGACAACAGTGTCTTAGCCCAACAAATAGTCCAAGGTACCTTACTTTTCTTTAATAAAAATGAACCTTAAATCTATCGAAGAGTAAGCTTTTGAACTTCTGTTTTGAACCTTGCCCTGCCAGCTGTATTTTCTGGTTTCCAGATTGGTGTCTCAGTGACTGCTCTGATGAGTAAATCACAGCCTGGTGTACATTGGACAGTGTTACCTATAAGTCTACTGACCTGATCCAAAGAGGTGCTGAGGTATTGCAATCTAGGTGGTCTTCAGCCTTTGTTCACCCGTTCTGACACTCCACATAACACTTTGTTCTGACACCCCATGTACTACTTGATCCTCGAGTTCCAGACGTTTATTCATGCAGTGTGCAGAAGGTTATTAAGCAATGCCTCTGGCCCAGCCCCAGCCCCCCCCGGGAAATTGGAAAGTCTACACCCTTGACCCCTGGGTCTTTCAATCACAAGGGAGGTGTTGTAAAGGATGCTTGTAAAGGATGCGAAGGCACAGTGTTCTTATGCTCACAGGAATAAACAGCTTTAAAGGGGGGATAGATGCATTCATGGCGGACAGGTCCATCAGTGGCTACTAGCCATGGTGACTGAGGGGAACTTCCGTATTCAGAGGCACTAAACCTCTGAATCCCAGAGCCAGAAGGCAGCTTCAGGGAAAGGCCTCGGCCTCTATGCCCTGTTGTTGGCTCTCCAGGGGAACTTGTTGGTCACCATGTGAGACAGGATGCTGGATGAGGTGGACCACTGATGTGATTCAGCAGGGCTCTTCTTATGTGTTCTTTTGGCAACCTGAATTGTGTTTTGAGAGAGAATGACTTTGTTCATGACTAAGCAGAGATTTTTCTGTTAGACGTTAAAGTTTTCAGACAAACACCATCTGCTAGATCACAACCATTAGCTGAGGCTTGTCTTTGGTGTGTTTTTTCAGAATTTTGGAAATGTTTTGATACATGTGCCTTTCTTTTCTCTTTTTTTTAATACATTTTTTATTCTTTTACTCAAAAGTACAGTCAAATGCCTAAGAAGGGTTGAACTCAGGGCTCTAGTCGGGGGGGGAGCTCTCAGGTACGGAGCTCCGGAAGAGAACCTCTAGGGGGCGGGGCGGTCACGTGGTGAAGCCCCGCCCCCTTCTTTACCCCGCCCTCTGCTTCGATCCTCATTCCGTTTGGGAATGAGGATGAAGCAGGAGGGTAAGTAGCCGGGCCTTCTGACACACTTCCGGTGATGTCAGGGGGTGTGGCCTTCTGTCACTTCCGGTGATGTCAGGGGGCGTGGCATATGCAAATAAGTTATGCTAATGAGTTATGCTAATGAGCTCCGGCAGCTCTTTTTCTACAACAAGACCCCTGGAACTTGAACTCATACACAGTACATTATATCTTACAAAAAAGCGTACATATCAACATTACATGTGCCTTTCTGTGATTACCACTAAGGCAGATTACAATCCCTAACAACTTCCTGCAATGTAATACTCATAAAAGGAATAGGGAACAGGAGGGGAAGGCCAACATGAGTGTAAATTCTTCATCAAGTCATAATACTGTTCCATAGCTGGTGGAATGTCTGTTGCTGGAGAGAGTTCTGGGATTTTTTTAATGGTGACCCTGTAGGGTTTTCAGGGCAAGAGACATTCAGAGGTGGTTTGCCACTGCCTGCCTCTGTGTAGCAACCTTGGATTTCCTTGGTGGTCTCCCATCTGAGAACTAAACAGGGCTGACTCTGTTAAGCTGATGAGATCTGATGACATCAAGCTGGCCTGGGCTATCCAGGTCAGGGCACAGAAACACAGATGTCGTTTGCCATTGCCTGCCTCTGTGTAGCAACTTCTGGCTTCCTTGGTGGTCTCCTGTCTAAATACTGACCAATGCCGACCCTGCTTAGCTTCTGAGATCTAACAAGATCAGGCTAACCTAGGCTATCCAAGTCAGGGATGACTCACACACACACACACACACACACACACACAGAGAGAGAGAGAGAGAGAGAGAGAGAGAGAGAGAGAGAGAGAGAGAGAGCGCGAGCGCGTTCTGGGATGGTGGTGGTGGAAAGTTATGTCAAGTCATAGCTGACTTATAGCAACCCTGTAGGGTTTCCATGGCAAAAGACAGTCAAGGCATCATCCTGGCTGTGGGACCGGTGGCACGTCTTGCCGCCGCCGCATCCCCGCCCCCCTGCCGTACTGCGCATGCTAGAGCATGCGCAGTTCGGCAGCCTCCCCTTCCCACTCGTATCTTCCTCCCCGGCATCTGATCGTGCCGGGGAACAACGGCGCGCGGCTAACAGGATCCGTGGGATCCCGCCGCGGCGTTTCTTTTTTGGCGCGGCTTTTAAAAGCCGCGCTTTGCCCCGTATTTTCCCTGCCGTGTGGCAGGGGACAAAGATGGTTTTCCATTGCCTGCCTCCGTGTAACAGCCCTGGTATTCCTTGATGGTCTCCCATCCAGGTCAGGGCTAGTTCTGGGATGGGAGAAGCCAAATGTGCTCACAAAAGTTTCCCTGTTTTCCAGCCCCACAAATGGTTTTGTTGAGACAATGGCTCTTTTTGTAGCAGGAACTCCTTTGCATATTAGGCGACATGCCCCTAATGTAGCCAATCCTCCAAGAGCTTACAGTAGCCCCTGTAAGAAGAGCTCTGTAAGCTCTTGGAGGATTGGCTACATTAGGGGCATGTCGCCTAATATGCAAAGGAGTTCCTTCTACAAAAAGAGCCCTGCGATCATTCCTGATATCTGCTAGATTCTGCAAAGATTTTGTAAATGTACTTTCCAGCTAGTGATGATGCCAGCATTTGGATTTGTCTGACTTGCAGCGCAAATGAGGGCAGTTTTCTTGGGTTTGAGCTGAATACTGAAATACCCTCTGAAATCCTTCTTAGTATGTATAGCCTTCATTGAACAGTCCAGGAGACCCAAAAAGGAATTTGAGGTATCTGGTAGCCTTTTATTGTATATAGCCAAAGGCCATTATAATAGACTAGGAATAAGGCCCATTGTGGAAATAAATTCAATGAGCTCTAGAAAGAGACTCTGGGAAAGTGCCAAGGCCATGAGCACTCAGCATCAATTTGCTATGGCAACCTCAGCAGGGTATAAGGACACAGAGTCCACCATTTTCTCCAGGGGAATGGATCAATGCCATCTGGAGAGCAGTTGTAATTCTGAGTGGTCTCCAGCCCTCACCTGGAGATTGGCAACAGTGGTTCCCCATGAGGGAATGGCTGGTTTGGAGGGCAGAATCTATGGCATTGTACCTGTCTGAGGCCCCACTCCTCCTCAAACCTCACCCTCTCCAGGCTCCATCTCTCAAATCTCCAGGAATTTCCCACCTGGAGTTGGCAACCCTAACCCCTTCCCAGCCAAGCATCAACCTACCTTCATTTCCCCCTCCCTGATCAGCTTTCCATCTCCCCCCCCACAAGTAGCCCCCATCGTGCTCTGAAGCCCTGACTGCCACATCACCTTGGCTGTCATGGGGGGAGGGGCCTGTCAGCAGGATAGAAGGCCACAATGAGTTTTCTTCCAAGGCCAAAATAGGTGTGGAAAGGGCCTTTTACTGACAGAAACAAAGCTTGGTTGACCAGCAGCAGGCACTGAGGGGAAAGTAGGCTTCCCAGCTCTGAGTAGGGAAATACCTGGAGATTTGGGAGGTGGATCCTGTGTAGGGCAGCATTGGGGGGGTGGTGGAAGGACTCAGCAAGAATTTCCAAGCCTGGAGCTGGCAACCATACTCAGGACTGGGCCCAATGAGTTCCTCACAAAGGCGTAGAAAGGGTTTTGTTCCTTTGTCTTTTTACTGGCAGAACCAAGCTTGGTTGCCTACCAACAGCCACTGAGGAAGAAGTTAAAATGCTTTGGCCGGTGGCCTCTATGGCATTCTATTTAGCTGAGGCCTCCCCTCTCCCCTCACCAAACTCTGCCTTCCTTAAACTGGCTTTCTTACCTGGAGCTGGCAACCCTATGAGTCCTCACAACAGCCACTGAGGGAAAACTTTGTCCCACACAGGAGCTAAACAAGAGAAGTGTGTTCGTCAGGAGACACAGAGCTTCTGACAGAGAACAGTGTCTGAAAGGGGAGTGGGCGGGGAAGAGGAGCAGACCCGGCCAATGTCACGCCAGTAGTCTTGAATGGCAGCCGACAGGCCAATAGCTGAGGGAGCACATGCAGTCTCACCATCCCATAGGACAGAAGCCACCACCATTTGGCTTTTATATATAAGAGAGATCCCATAAAACAGGGTCACCAACCAAGGTCAGGTTTCACAACTGGCATTTAGTTTATAGTGATGTGAAAGATACTTTCTCAAGTTTATTAGCTCAGTTCCTTTAGCCCTGTCTCACAAGCAGAGGACAGCCCAATCATATTGTATTGCTTGTCAGTGTTTGAGCAGGCCACCAATCGGGTTTTTACAATGTTTTTTTATGTTGCAGAATAACCATGTTATACAATTCTTCTGCTGTTTGGTTTTTCAAATGTTATTTTTTTTACTCTGGATTTAGAGCGGCTGTCCCCCCCACCCCCACCCCCAACATGATAGCCCTGTTAACCCTGGTTATTTATTCCAATGAACCTGACGGTTCTTGAAGTCATCCTTTGCCACTAGTGTTAAGTCCTCCTGCCCACCCTAGACCCTCCATGTGAAATGCAGATTTGGTTTGGACTGTGCTTCCCTCATTATCTCTAGTGATCACAGCTGCAATTTTCCAGCTATTCTTCATGGATTGCTTTTGACAGACAGCTTTTGAACAAAGCAAAAGAGTTTTATTTCTTCATTTTCCTCTTAACAGCTTTACAGCATGCGGTAACAGCATGTGGTCAAGTCGCTAAGGGAGAACAAGCAGAAACTGAATCCTGATGTGGGGGGAGGAAAGCTGGTGAGTAAGGCTTCTGTTCTTGAAGGAAATGTTCCACTCACCTTGGATGGGGTGCGGCCAGGGACTCTCCATTTTGCTGATCATTCTCTTCCCCCCTCCATCTTGGTGCAGAGGCTCAGAAAATAAGTTTCGGACCATCTACGACAGAAAAGCCTATGAGTCAGTAGAGAATGAGTAGGATCTGCAATAATTCCACATAATCTCATCTCATATGGTGGTGGGGGGGAAGCAATTCCTATTGCCTAGCTCCAAAACATTAATTTGGACCTCTCTGTATACATTTTAGATGAAAAGGAAACATTCTTGGGACTGCGACTTCCCTCTTTTCCATCCTCAGCCAATCAGCAGCCCCTGTGTTAACTTACCAAACAGGAAAAGGGAATCTTGTGCTTTCACTCAGATCCCAAGCCCGACAAGAGAAGCCAGAAAAAGTATTGATTTATTGAAACATTTATACCCCACATTTTTTCTTGGTTCAAGGTAACTTACAGGAATTGTTCAAACTTCCCCAGCTAAAACCAAAGGTAAAAATAGGAAGGCCCCAATCCTTCCCCTTAAAAGCCTCCTGCCGTTCAAACCTCCTCAAAATCAGTTGCCATTCTGGAGCAGAACTTGGGCCATTTAAAAATGCTGCAAGGGTCTGCATTGCAAGGGGAACTAAGTGAGCTTGTTTCCCCCACATGCCATTTCAAGAGTTGAAACAGCCGCCCCCCCCCCAGAGGTTGCTTTGTACTTCAAAAGGCATGGGAGGGGGGGGCAAGAGCCAGGGCCGCATTATGACTTTCAAGAGCCCTGGGCATGTTTGCCATTGTGGGCCTCTCCCACCATGATAATATCAACATTTAAAAAATTATATTCGGAGAGCCAGTTTAGTGTAGTGGTTAAGAGTGTGGACTCTAATCTGGGAGAACCGGGTTTGATTCCCCACTCCTCCATGTGCAGCTGCTGGTGTTACCTTGGCTCAGTCACAGTTCTCTCAGAGCAGTCCTCGAAAGGCTCTCTCAGCCCCACCTACCTCACAGGGTGTCTCTTGTGGAGAGGGGAAGGGAAAGGGATTGTAAGCCACTCTGAGACTCTTTTGGAGAGTGAAAGGTGGGGTATACATCCAATGACTTCTCCTCCTCCTCCTCCTCCTCCTCTTCATCATCATCATCATCATTTTTAAATACTTCAACCTTTTATTTCCTGTTTTAAGCAAAATTTAATAATTTTTATGGGCCCTAAATATTTTATTTTTTTCCAGATGTGGGAAAAAAAATTAAAACATTTTCTTGGACCCTAAAGGTTCATTTTTTTTTTCTGATTTCAAAAGACATTAAAACATTTTTGTGGGCCCCTAAAAGTGTTGTGGGCCCTAGGCACTGTGCCTACTGTGCTTTATGGATCGTCAGTCCTGACAAGAGTGACTGATCCTGCACTCTAAAACTGGTCATGTTTGGCTCTAAAGTGGTGGCAGTGTCTCTGGGTTGCCCCCATGGACGTCAGAACTTCTGGTTGTGCCCTAAGAATCCTTGTCACTAATTCAAAAACAAATTGAGGGGAGTTCTCCCATCACTAATCTTTATCCAGCTGTGACAAACCACTGTCACAGAATTCTTCGTGTATTAAGGGGGAGATCTGTAGGCAAGCACTACCTTTAATGCCGTACATCAAGCTCAGAATTCAGTTAAGTGCTACTCCATGAGCACAATGGTTCACGGGATTCTCCTTAACATTGGTCCTTACACATTCCCATCCCTCAACAGAGGCAATTAATTATCCTGATTATTGTATTTCTTTGGTTAGTTCAGTAAAGGACACGGATTGATCTTTGTGGGTGAAAATTGACATAAGGTAAGAAGGGAGAGCTAATTGCACTTCCCCCAGACATGAGTCTCCGCCAAAGCCATGACAGACGTCAATATCAGTGAGTCTGAAGCCAACTCTGCCATCCGTCTTTCCACTTTTTTTACAAAAATAAATATTGAAGGCCTCATATTGACGGTTCATTTTCCCCTACTCATTCATCACCTTACTAATTTTTTTTTTTAAATGATATGCAGAGGCTTTCAAAAATTATTATTCCTGGGATTGGAAGTGATGTTTCTTGGCAAACCCCAGAGAAGTAATCCTAATGGAGCTCTAACTTGCATGGTCAAGACTTGCCTGACCAGGTCAGATCTCGTCACAGAAACGGTGTTGGCCCTGGCCAGAACTTCAGTAGGGGACCACTAAGGAAGCCTAGGGTTGCCACGCAGAGGCAAGCAATAGCAAAATACCTCTGAGTGTCTCTTGCCATAAAACCCCTGCAGGGTCACCCAAACTTGGCTGCAACTTGACAGCACTTTACAAACACACAATCCTAATGCAGGCCTAGCTGAATTTGTTCAATGGACAACATATTTTAGGATGGACTAGCTGGCAGAGATGGGGGAGAGAAAGCACATGGATAAGGGCAAAAAAGGAGATGGGTTGAGTGGGAGGAAATTATGTCGCTGATGCCCTTGACTGCCACGGAGGATAGAGGTCCTCAGAAGGACCTTTCCTCGTTGTGAAGAAGGGGGAAGTCCCATTAGTTTTCTCATTCCTGCCCCTAGAGTTGCCAGATCCTTCCTGGCAACTGGTGTGTGTGTGTGTGTGTGTGTGGACATTCCACAGCAGAGAGAGACATTGGCCAACATCACAGTGACCTCACCAGCAATGCGGGTGTTTACTATCGAGTTTTTGTCTAAATGCCAGATATGATGCCCCCGTCCACTTCCCTCCCTCAGAGGCAAGGTTTTCCCTCCATTTTTCTTTCCCTTTCTGATTGAGCTGCCCTAGGTATCTGTTTTCTTCTTTTTTGAAGAACTCTGGTTGTCCCACCCTGTCACAGTATGATATTTTACTGCTGGCTCAGCCCAGGAACCTGAGGGAAGGGTCGTGATGTGTTGTTGTTGTTCAGTCGCACAATCGAGTCTGACTCTTCGCGACCCCATGGACCAGATCAAGTCAGGCCCACCTGTCTTCCACTGTCCTCTGAAGTTTACTCAATTTCATGTTCGTTGCATCTATGACACTGTCTAACCATCTCATCCTTTGCCATCCCCGTCTTCTTTGACCTTCAATCTTTCCCAGCATCAGGGTCTTCTCCAGTGAGGGCTCCCTTCTCATTGGGTGGCCAAAGTATTTGAGCTTCAGTTTCATTATCTGGCCTTCCAGGGAACAGTCAGGGTTGATTTCTTTGAGGATTGACTGATTTGTTCTTCTTGCAGTCCAAGGGACTCTCAAGAGTCTCCTCCAGCACCATAGTTCAAAAGAATCTATTCTTCGGCGCTCGGCCTTCCTTATAGTCCAACTCTCACAGCCATACATGACTACTGGGAATACCATTGCTTTGACCATGCGGACTTTTGTTGGCAGGGAGATGTCTCTACTTTTTATCATGCTGTTTAGGTTCGCCATCGCTTTCCTCCCAAGGAGCAGGCGTCTTTTAATTTCATGGCTGCAGTCACAGTCTGCGGTGATCTGGGATCCCAGGAACGTGAAGTCTGTCACTACTTCCACGACTTCCCCTTCTATTTGCCAAGGAGTGATGGGGCCGGATGCCATGATCTTAGTTTTTTTGATGTTGAGCTTCAAGCCCACTTTTGCGCTCTCCTCTTTTACTCTGAGCAAGAGGCTCTTTAGATCCTTTTCACTTTCAGCCATTAGAGTGGTATCATCTGCATATCTGAGGTTGTTGATCTTTTCCCCAGCAATCTTAATTCCCGCTTGTGATTCATCCAGGCCAGCATTTCGCATGATGTACTCTGCATATATATTAAATAAGCAAGGTGACAGTATACATCCTTGTCGTACTCCTTTTCCTATGCTGAACCAATCAGTTGTTCCGTATCCGGTTCTAACTGTCGCTTCTTGGCCCTTATACAGGTTTCTCAAGAGACATGTGAGGTGGTCTGGTACTCCCATCTCTTTAAGGACCTGCCATAGTTTGTTGTGATCCACACAGTCAAAAGCTTTAGCATAGTCAATGAAGCAGAAGTAGATATTTTTCTGGTACTCTCTTGCTTTCTCCATAATCCAGCGAATGTTGGCAATTTGATCTCTAGTTCCTCTACCTCTTCGAAACCCAGCTTGTACTTCTGGTAGTTCTCTATCCACGTACTGTTGAAGCCTAGCTTGTAGGATCTTGAGCATGACCTTGCTAGCGTGTGATATGAGTGCAATTGTGCGATAGTTTGAACATTCCTTGGCATTGCCCTTCTTTGGGATTGGAATGTATACTGATCTTTTCCAATCCTGTGGCCACTGTTGCGTTTTCCAAATTTGCTGGCAAATGGAGTGCAGAACTTTAACAGCATCATCTTCTAAGACTTTGAATAGCTCAGCTGGAATACCATCACCTCCACTAGCTTTGTTGTTAGTAATGCTTTCTAAGGCCCATTTAACTTCACATTCCAGGATGTCTGGCTCAAGGTCAGTGATTATACCGTCGTGTTTGTCAAGGACATTGAGGTCTTTCTTGTATAGTTCTTCTGTGTATTCTTGCCATCTTTTCCTAATCTCTTCTGCTTCTGTTAGGTCCCTACCGTTTTTGTCCTTTATCATGGCCAGCTTTGCATGGAACGCTCCCTTGATTTCTCCAATTTTCTTGAAGAGATCTCTAGTCCTTCCCATTCTATTGTTTTCTTCTATTACTTTGCACTGTTCATTCAGGAAGGCCTCCTTATCTCTCCTTGCTGTTCTCTGGAAATCTGCGTTCAGTTGGGTAAATCTTTCCTTTTCGCCTTTGCCTTTCGCTTTCCTTCTTTCCTCTGCTATTTGTAAAGCCTCATCAGAAAGCCATTTTGCTTTCTTGCATTTCTTTTTCTTTGGTATGGTGGTGATTGCTGCCTCCTGTACGATGTCACGAACCTCTGTCCATAGTTCTTCAGGCACTCTATCTATCAAATCCAGACCCTTGAATCTATTCTTCACCTCTACTGTATATTCATCAGGGATGCGATCTAGGTCAAACCTGAATGGCCTCGTGGTTTTCCCAATTTTCTTCAGTTTAAGTCTGAATTTTGCAATGAGTAGCTCATGATCTGAACCACAGTCAGCTCCAGGTCTTGTTTTTACTGACTGGATAGAGCTTCTCCATCTTTGACTGCAAATTATATAGTCAATCTGATTTCGGTGTTGCCCATCTGGTGATGTCCATGTGTAGAGTCGCCTCTTAGGTTGTTGGAAAAGGGTGTTCGCTATGACCAGTGTGTTCTCTTGACAAAACTCTGTTAACCTTTGCCCTGCTTCATTTTGCTTTCCAAGGCCAAACTTGTCTGTTATTCCAGTTACCTTTTGACTTC
Organism: Gekko japonicus; assembly: GCF_001447785.1. Lineage (NCBI taxonomy): Eukaryota > Metazoa > Chordata > Lepidosauria > Squamata > Gekkonidae > Gekko > Gekko japonicus. The sequence continues at coordinate 137,031 of NW_015169814.1, read as the reverse complement.
CTACTTTAGCATTCCAGTCCCCTATGATGATGAGGACATCATTTTTTGGTGTTAGTTCTAGGAGGTGTTGTAGGTCTTCATAGAACCGGTCCACTTCAGCCTCTTCTGCATCAGTGGTTGGGGCATAGACTTGGATTACTGTGATGTTGAATGGTTTGCCTTGGAATCGGACAGAAATCATTCTGTCATTTTTGAGATTGTATCCCAGTACTGCCTTTTGCACTCTCTTGTTGACTATAAAGGCCACACCATTTTTTCTACGAGATTCCTGGCCACAGTAGTAGATATAATGGTCTTCTGAGTTAAATTCGCCCATTCCTGTCCACTTTAGTTCACTGATTCCTAGGATATCGATGTTCAGTCTTGCCATCTCATTTTTGACCACGTCAAGCTTACCTTGATTCATAGATCTTACATTCCAGGTTCCTATGCAGTATTGTTCTTTGCAGCATCGGACTTTCCTTTCACCATCAGACACATCCACAACTGAGCGTCCTTTCGGCTTTGACCCAGCTGCTTCACTCTTTCTGGGGTTACTTGTACTTGCCCTCTGGTCTTCCCCAGTAGCATATTGGACACCTTCCGACCTGAGGGGCTCATCTTCCGGCGTCATATCTTTTAGCCTTTTGATACTGTCCATGGGGTTTTCTTGGCAAAAATACTGGAATGGTTTGCCATTTCCTTCTCCAGTGGATCACATTTGGTCTGAGTTCTCTGCTGTGGCCTGTCCATCTTGGGTAGCCCTCCACGGCATAGCCCACAGCCTCATCGAACCACGCAAGCCCCCTCGCCACAACAAGGCAGTGATCCATGAGGGAGATGTGAGCCCCCTGTAAATAACTGAAATGGCACTCAAGGTGTTTTGAAATTCAAGATTAACAAAATATTTTATTCAACAGAGAGGAGAAAGGTCAGGTGAAATCAGTGGTATAATTTCTGAGGTAGACAAGGCAGTGATCCATGAGGGAGATGTGAGCCCCCTGTAAATAACTGAAATGGCACTCAAGGTGTTTTGAAATTCAAGATTAACAAAATATTTTATTCAACAGAGAGGAGAAAGGTCAGGTGAAATCAGTGGTATAATTTCTGAGGTAACTCTGATGTAAATCAGTACATGCACAGACTTTAGTTCATACATTTCAGGCTATTGAGAGTTTCATAAGCTTTTCCCAGTGACTTAGGATGAGAGGTTTTTGTTCTCGTGTTTCCCAAACACTCCTGTGACAAAATGTATTTTCCCCTGCAAGCTTCCACTGTGAATTTTAAAATTTCTCTCTGGGCAGAGAATAGGCTGGGGAGGAGGAGGTCCATCAATGGCTTGCCAGGCTCACCTTCTTACAAATGTTAATGGGTCTAGCAAGAGAGACAATGGGATGGGCCAGTTCACACACAACCCTTCTCCGAGCAAGGAACAGAGGTTTGGAGGTGTCAGACTCTAGAGAGGCTGAGGAAGTAGATTCCTGGAGACAATTGGAAAAGTCACCCTGACTTGGGCTGACTGAGGTCAAGTGGGAGTGGAGACAGAGGTGATAAAATCTCAGTGAAACAGGAAATAGCTCAGGTTGCAGGACTGAAAATTAATCTCAACAACAACAACAAAAAGATGTTAATGAAAAACGTGACTGAAGTCCAAACCCAACCGTTACAAAAAATATCAGGTCTGAAAGTAAAAAAAAAAAAGTGAAATATTTAGAAATAAATATAACAAATAGATGTAGTTCATTGGTGAAAGACGACTATATGGAATTTATACTGGACATTAAGAAAGATTTGGAAAAATGGAAAACCCTACAAATATCCCTGATGGGAAGAATAGCTACAATAAAAATGAACATTTTACCAAGGTTGATCTTTTTATTTCAAAATCAAAAATATTTTAAAGAACTTGATAAATTGATGACACAATCTGTATGGCAAAACAAGAAACCAAGAATAAAATTGAAAGCGCTACAAGATGCAAAAGAAAGAGCTGGATTTGCATTTTCAGATTGGCTTTTAGATTATAGAGGTTAAAAGAATGGATTACATTAGAAAATACTAGACTATTAACGTTAGAAGGACATGAATTATTATTGGGATGGCATGCGTTTATATGCTATGGAAAAGCTGATACTCATAAATACTTATAAAAACATCTCATAAAAAAGGTAAAGGTTCCCTTGCTCGAAAGCCATTCGAGTCCAACTCTAGGGTTGCAGTGCTCATCTCCATTTCAAAGCCGAAGAGCCAGCGCTGTCCGAAGACATTTCCGTGGTCATGTGGCCGGCATGACTAAACACCAAGGTGCACGGAACGCTGTTACCTTCCCACCGAAGTGGTACCTATTTATCTACTTGCAATTTCTTGCTTTCGAACTGCTAGGTTGGCAGGAGCTGGAACTAGAGATGGGAGCTCACTCCATCATGCGGCACCCGGGTCTCAAACTGCTGAACTACTGACTTTCCACAGCCTGCAGTTCAGCGTCTTAACCACTTGAGCCACCGCAGCTCCTTTAACATTTCATTAGGAGAGCTTTATTGAATGTATGGGAAGAAGTTAAAAGACTTTTTATACTAAGATACCAAAATGGATTTCATCATTAGAAGCGTTTACAAACCCAAACTTATTTTAAAAAATGCATTGTTAAGATATGAAAACTTATTGGATAAAAATGAACTAAAACCAACAGAAAATCTTAAAAAACAAGATTCCAACTTAAGTTGGTGGGAAAAAATTCAAATAGAATCAAGATATGGTAAAGACAAACAAATAGGTTTTTATTCAAAAATAAAAGAAATCGATAAGATATTGTTGCATACTGATGAGAAATTGATTAAGAAATTATATGTAATAATGTTAGAAAATAAAACACAAGATGAAATAGTTAAAAATTCTATGGTCCAATGGGCACAAAAATTGGTTTGTAATATTAATTCAGATTAGTGGTCACAGATATGGAAAACAAATGTAAAGATTACTAAAGCAATTTCATATAAAGAAAATATTTACAAAATGTTTTATAGATGGTATATTACTCCAGATAAATTAGCAAAGTTTTATCCTGACCTACCAAATGACTGTTGGAAATGTCAAAAAAATGTTGGTTCTTTTTTTATGTGTTATGGACGTGAGCTAGAGTTAAAAATATTAGTCTTGGATTCATGAACTGTTACAAAAAATGTTAAAATGTACTATACTTTACATACCAGAACTGTTCTTATTGAATATATTACCAGAAAATTGTAAAAAGCAAGATTCCTATTATTCACGTAGTGACAGCTGCAAGAATATTATATGCCAGATACTGGAGGAAAAATGAGGTACCTCCAAAAGAAGATATTATAAATAAAATACTTGAAACTGCAGAGATGGACAAACTAACTTTAATTTTGAGAGGACAAAACGAATACATGGTCAAGGTTTTATAAATGGATGGAAGAGTATAACAAATAAACCATATGGACATACAACCGAAGAAGAAGAAAATATGAAATACACACACACACACACACACACACACACAGCCTTTGCTGATCTCCTCCACCCCCTCCCCCCGGTCTCCACCCTACCCCGGCTCCGATGGCGAGGCCCGAGCGGCTCACCGATCTCCTCTCCCCCGTCTCCTCCACCCCACCCCCGTCTCCAACAGCAAGGCCCGAGTGGCTGCCAGCCGCCGGGCCTCGCTGATCCCCTGGTTTCCTCCACTCCACCCCGGCTCGGACGGCACGGCTGCACGCCGCTGGGCCCCGCCAACTCCTCTTTCCCCCCCAGCTCCAGGGGCGAAGCCTATGTGGCCTCACTGATCTCATTCTCCCTCCCCCTCCTGCGGCGAAGCCTGAGTGGATTCCAACTGCCAGCCTGCCACAGAGTTCGCAGAGCATTCCCTGTGCATGCGCAGGGGACACTCTTTTACTTAAGTATCCCGCCGATATTGTTTTCACCTTTTTAGATTTTTGTGCACACATGGGCATTGCCCCACATGCGCAGGAAAATCTCCCTGCCCCCCAGGTGCCCCCGATGTGCGGACTTAGATATCCGCAAGCAGGGGGCACCTTTCGCTATTAGTATATAAGATATAGTTATGAGCAAAGATTTAGCCAAAAATACAAGGTGGAAAAAATATATAACTGGTCAATGTATGAGGTAACTTAACAGACAAAACAATGTTGTAAATGGAAACCCCCAATTCTGTATGCACGTTTGTTTCATTTTGTCTTTTACCAAAAAAAGTGTTTATTTTAAAAAAGAGTCCCCACTTCTATTTTATATTTCTTTTAATATTTTATATTTAACACACATTTCCCCGCTTGCCACACAAATCTTCTGCCATTGTTTAAATGGTTGTCCCAGTTCCAGGATCCCGGGACTTAACCCACACACCCCAGGGACCCCAACGAGCACCAACTCTCCCAGACTGAGAGGACCTCGCAAAGCCGGACCCCGTCAGCGCAGCCGAGGCACAACAGTCCGGACCAGTCCGACCGCGAAGCGAAGAGTCCCCAGCTTGCCACACAAATCTTCTGCCATTGTTTAAATGGTTGTCCCAGTTCCAGGATCCCGGGACTTAACCCACACACCCCAGGGACCCCAACGAGCACCAACTCTCCCAGACTGAGAGGACCTCGCAAAGCCGGACCCCGTCAGCGCAGCCGAGGCACAACAGTCCGGACCAGTCCGACCGCGAAGCGAAGAGTCCCCAGGAGCAGTAGGAGAGGCTGACGATGCCAGGGAGAGGCTGATGGTGAACCTATGAATGCCCGAGACCCTGAACGCCGGCATAGCTCCGACCACACCCAAGCTGTAGGGATGGCATCAGAGCTTATCATGGGAGGCAGGACTGGGAGGAATGAGAGGGAGGCGGGGATGGGAGATGCCTGGCTATCATCGGACCCCGTGGACTCCTCCAAGGAAGTAGAGGAGGCATTGCCTGGGTTGGCGGTGTTGGAGCCTAGGCGAGCGTTTGGCGGACGCCAACCCTGCAGGGCTGGTAGGTGGGGGAGAAGCCTACCTAGTGGGTTTGGCATGCCTGCATCCTCCACCACTCTGCGCACTGGACGTAGACCCTCCTGTGGCCATGATAATTCAAGACGGGGGGAGATCTGACGGCTCTGGAAGCTGAGGCCTGTAAAGAAGAGGGGGAGCGTTGGGGCCTCAGATGGGTAGGGGATGGAGTTTGACAACACCTCCATGCATCTACCTCCGTGCATCAGCCCCCAGCTTCTCAGCGTCCTTCCTGGACTCTTTCTCTCTCTGCCAGTGTCAGGTAGTTTCAAGCACATCCTTCCTCCCTGGCCCCTTTGCTTCTCTCTCCTTTATACCCAGCTCCTTCTCCCAGCACCATCTCCTGTCTCTGCCGGCACTGGTACATTAGATATCAAAACTGGTATCATCTGAAAGAGAAATAACATTCTAGGTAAAACATTAATCTTAATTACAGATATTTTCCCCAGCACTGATAATTGCAATTTTTTCCATCTTAGCAAATCTTTTTTAATTTCTTTCAACATAGTTATTATGGAATAACAAACAATAACAAACAATTCATATTTGACAACATAATTTCCAAGTTTTTTACTTTCTTTTCAACCTTGTCCCTATTTAGTTTGGTTAGGTCTCCATTAACAGTGATTTTTGCTGACTGTGAGGTGTCAATCGATTTGACCCATTTTATAAAATCCTCTCAAAAATCCATATCTTCTAGAACCTTAAACATAGAAGACCAGTTCAAACTATCAAATGCATTCTCTGCTTCTGGGAAAATCAAAGCAACTTGTTTTTCATTATGTTTTTCATAGTAGAGAAGAGAAGAAGAGATTGGATTTATACCCCTTTCTTCATAGAGAAAGTGTTCCAACCCTTTTAGAAGAAGAAGAAGAAGAGATTGGATTTATACCCCACCCTTCACTACCCAAGGGAGTCTCAGAGTGGCTTACAAACTCCTTTCCCTTCCCCTCCCCACAACAGATACCCTGTGAGGTAGGTGGAGCTGAGAGAGCTCTGACAGAAACTGCTCTTTTTTCAAGAAAGCTGTGCCAGAGTTATGGCTTGCCCAAGGTCATCCAGCCAGGTGCAAGTGGAGGAGTGGGGATTCAAACCCGGTTCTCCCAGATTAGAGTCCACGCACTTAACCGCTACACCAAACTGGTGTATCCCAAGATATCAAGTAGAATTCTGGCATTGTCCTTCAGCTGTCTCTTAGGCAAAAATCCCCATTGATCTTAATGAATAAAATCTTGCAGGAATTATTTTAAAGTCTTTCAGCTAAAATTGTATTTATTTATATTTATATTTATTTATAATTTCAATTTATAGCCTGCTCTCCCCACAACGTGGGCTCAGGGCAGCTCACAGACAGGCAAAGCCAACACATAAAACAGATTAAAACCATATAAAAACATCACTACAATATTACAACATAATTACAACCTATTAAGTGCTCTAGATGTTCAAACAAGATCTTCCATAAAGATGACGTCTCGAAGATGGTACACCCAATCAGTGCTGCCAGTTCCATGTGACACTGTTGTTCTCTCTTCCAGGTCCAGAAGCTAGTGATGGTAGAATAGTGGCGGCTCCTACTCAAAAGCCTGGTGGAAGAGCTCCGTCTTACAGGCCCTGCGGAACGGCACAAAATTGTAGTAAATAGCTTGTAGTCATTTAATAATGAAATTGGTCTATATTTTTTTAAAATCAAGTCTTGTCCTTCTTTGTGTATTAATGTTATATTGGACTCTTTCCAGGTTTCTGGCATCCCCCCCCCCATAGGATAGAATTCATTGTATATTTCAAAGGTGGTAAGAGTTCATTTTCAAAGCACTTATAATACAAACCAGATAAAGCATCTGGTCCTGGAGCTTTTCCTAGTTTAATATTTTTTTATAGCTTCGATTACTTCTCCAGTTGTTATGGGACCATTCATAATTTGTCTTTGCTCTTCTGTAATCTTGGGTAAATATTGTTTTCTAAGATATTAATCTATTTGCATCAAGGAGACATCCTGGCTTTTATATAAATTAGAGTAATATTTATTTAAATGCTTTTTGAATAACCACATTGCTCATTAGTACCTTGTAATTTCAATATCATTTTCTTTTCTCTTTCTTTTATCAATTTATAAACTAGCAATCTTCCCAGTTTATTTGCAAATTCAAAATTTCTTTGTTTGAGATAATTCAGTATTATTTCCATTTCTTTTATTGTTAACATATTTAACAGCTGTTGTAAATCTTGTATCCTGAATCAGGAATTATTCTATTTCACTTTGAAAAAAGATTTGAAGGCAGCACCCCTAGAGCACTGAAATTCTTTGACTTGTGTGGCTAGCCAATTGAAGTCACACAGTGAGAGACAAAAATCCGGGCAGCAAAAAGGTTAAAAAAAGAATTTATTCAAATAAATGTAACACCATACAGCCAATACTTCAGCCCAGATGTCCAGTGAGTAACAGCAGGGATATGACTTGTATACCTTTGTTTCTCCTCCCTCATCACCACTGACATCATTTGTACATGCTCAGTTTTATTTTCTTTGTTTGCAACATTCATTAATCTTACATTTGACAAACAAGGTGTTACTGGCCACATTTCAACTTTACAGATCTGTGATGATGCAGGTGCCTGTCTTGTTAAAAATGATATGTGCATCTTCTTGGCTGTTCTCCCCGACTTTCTCACCTCTGAATAAATTTACAGGCTGAGTTCATACTGAGTACAGGATTTAACTTTTCCTGTTATAATATAGTCCCTCTATATCAATACATACATATATGTATATATAAAAAGCACTTTAACAATATTTCTCCAGGCTATTCCAACTTAAGATGTATAAAACATGTATAAGATACAAAAAATATAAGATTATAATGATATTCAAAAGAATTAAACTCTTTACATGCATTTTCTAACGCATTTTCTAATGTGACATAAAGCTTCTATAGATATCTTGAACTCACCTGTTATCCTTTATTTTAATCCATCAGGGGATTTTACTTGAATTTTTGAAAGATGTTAAATCTAAATTAAATTTTCTGGTTTTGCAAAAATATGCCATTTTGCTGTAGCCAGTAGGGGTCCTCCTTATATAAAATATAAGTTCTGCACTTTTAATTGGCTTTTTTAATTGTCAAAAGACTGGTGATTACTATCTTCTGTTTCTGACTGGACTTTGAGATAACAACACACCTGGTCATTAGCTCTTGGAAGCATCTTTGGCTATTTTTTTTTCTATGCAGGCAATAATGAGAGCTGCTGAAAAGGCATATATACATATATCGCTTATTGGTGAGAATAAGGTTCCCAATAACTCAATATTAGTAGGTTAAAGTATATTAAACTTAAAGAAGAAAAGGTTAGCTTAATTTTCCTTATTAAAAGTATTAAAAATCATAAGTAGTAACAAGTTTCTGAAATTGTTCCTTTGAAGCAGAAAGCCTAAACATAAATCTTCAACTTTTGACAGGCCGTTACCATGACGGATTGTTCCATCCTCATTAATAGTGTACTGATGTCTTTTGATGCTGGGCCACCTGCTTATTAAGAAATCCCTTCTTTGACAATTAAATAGGATATAAGACAGCTGTTTTTACAGTTCTGCTTGGTATGAACTGGTTTGCCAACTGTTCCATGAAATCCCAATGTCTTTTTCCAAAGACCTCTGAAATACAAGCAATAATCAATAGATTATTTTGTTCATTAGGCCTTCTCTACAGATATACAAACATTTTGTAACCCAGATGGGCCCATTGCCTGGTGTGCCCGAACTTTGACTAATTAATTAATTAAGACCAGTGGTTCCTCTGGAAGGCCTGCGACAGGGCATAGAGTCCAAGGCCTTCCCCTGATGTTGTCTCCTGGCACTGGGATTCAGAGGATGTGCCTCTGAATGTGGAGGTTCTCTTCAGTCATCATGGTAGTAGCCACTGATAGACCTCCATGAATATATCTAATTATCTTCCATGAATCTATCCTCGATGAATCTATCTAATTAAAGTCTGTTCCTGTGGTCATCACTATATCCTCTGGCAGTGAATTCCACATTTTAATCACTCTCTGTGTAAAGAAGTATTTCCTTTTTTCCGTCCTGAATCTACTGCTCATCAGCTTTATCGGATGCCCTCAAGTTCCAGTATTTGGGGAGAAGGAGAGAAATTTCTTTTTGACAATTCTATCCACCCTACACATATTTTTATAATCATCCCCCCCCCCCGTCATCCCTTTTCTAAGATGAAAAGTTATTGGGAAGGTGCTCCAACTTGTTAATCATCTTGGTCGCCCTCTTCTGATAATTCCTCATCACAGGTCTGCATGTGTGTTCATTCTTAGCTGTAAGGGCCAAACTAGATGTGACGGCTTCACTGGGTTCACCATGGGGACATTTCCATAATTTTAGGGATGAAACTCCCTTTGTTTACAAAACCACAAATGGCTCTACTGGTAGCAGGAGCTCCTTTGCATATTAGGCCACACACCCCTAGTGTAGCCAATCCTCCAAGAGCTTACAGAGCTCTTCTTACTGGGGCTACTGTAAGCTCTTGGAGGACTGG